>NW_018234780.1:0-1175 GCF_001263595.1 Phalaenopsis equestris
AACTTGCATGTTAAACAACAATGTCACCCTGCATGGAAACCAAATATGCTACGATAGCCACAAAACCAAAACCAAAATTACAATGAACCAAGATAAAAATCACCTCCACAACATTCAAAATATAAAATAACTCAAAATTTAATCACAAACATCACAAAAATCAGAACTACCACTGAATTAAGATGTATCTATCGGATGATCAGGAATCCCTCAGAGGAGGTAACCTACAGTTGCTAACAAGGCTTCCCATGGTCAAAATGAAAATATGGAACTCATAAAGTTTAGTTTAGTAAATTCATTGGACTAAGTGAATCCAATAGAAAATAGTGATACTGAAATGAGGGAAACGCAGGATCCTAACTGGTCTCCCTCTAATCAACTTTAATATGCCTTATAACATTTAAAGAACTATAACCATAGGGACATCTGATTTGACATCATAACTTGACACATTAGAAAACTTAAAATCGTCAACTTGTAGTTAGCATTGTGGGCAACATAGCCATCTCCATCAGCAAGAGGATCTACAACAACATATCTTTCCTTAGAATTAAATAGCAAGCCATAGGATTTCAAGGTTATTTCCTTATGCAACATAAATCCTCAACTCATCTTTAGGCCTTTGTATAGCTCTGTTGTACTATATAAGCTCTAACTCGTCTTAAAATTTTGAGGTTGTCATTTGTCACGACCTAAATCCTCACATCTTCCAAGATATTTGTGTGATCGTTTCACACAAATGTAAGCCCAAACAAATAAAATTGGCAGGATGAAACACTCAAATAAATTTCTCTTCAAAATTGAAGCCAAACAATAGGATAAACTGAGAAGTCACCAAGGTTCTCCTTCGGATCTATGACATCCCCTAGTTCTTCCTCCTTTGGATTCTAAAATAAAATGTTCCAAATTTGATCTATTCCCATTTCATACCGCTTCGTCCGATTTTGTTGAAAAGTCCTATCCTTTTGAACTCCTTGAAGATAATATTCCCTGATTTTTATCGAGAGTTTTCTTAGGTGACTTTAATTAACTATAGGGGCTTGCCCTTATATGAAGTTTTTCTGAACATAGCTTAATATAAACCCTATTTAATTCTTTATATTAAATATGGGAACTTGTCGAGGCATAAAATGATTTTGAAAACCAAAAGGATGTCATATATTTCTTAGTTTATT
>NW_018234781.1:0-1278 GCF_001263595.1 Phalaenopsis equestris
AAGGTACAAATAATTCATCATTACATGCATTTGGAATAAAAACCCTAAACATAAAAAAATCTATAAAATCTTTTTTTAAAAGGAAACAATAACAGAGAAGAACAAAGAATATCTGACCAAATTTGAACTAATATTTTTCGAAGAGAAAAATAAAGTGAAGCAAAGAAACTCTCTCACATTAATTGCAAGCAATAGTGCTTGGAGCTATCACGCACACACGCTCTCTCTCTCTCTCTCTCTCTCTCTCATCTATTTGGTGGCAGAAAAAGCATTGCGAGAAATCATTTCAGAGAAAATAAATGTTGTACCTCACTTGATCACACTCATTCATGTTTGTTTGCGTTAAGTTATTGTCCACAAAATGTCTTATAAATCTCATGAAAGAAACCCACAATCAACTAAATTACAAAAAGTAATTAGGGTTTGAAGAAAAAATTAATAAAACTTGCTAATGGTTTAATTAATACCTATTAATCTACATATAAAATATTCTATATTATTAAGAAAAAAAATGAATAACCAAGTTTGTACTTAAATGCCCAAAGACTTCTTCTCAACTAAAGGTCCTAAAGTGTATTAATTGTTGCACAAATAAATTATGTCTAGGCATTGCATAAACTTGAGGAAATTGATCACCTTGGCAAGCATGTCAACAAGATTGTGCTTCATGCGTAACTTCTAAATTTAAATTTCACCATTCTAAACATTGTCTTTGATGAAATGATACCTAATATTATTATGCCTAATTCTCTCTCGAGACATTTAGTCTTTAGCCAAGTAAATAGTACTCGAACTATCACATCAAGTTCTTTATTCAAATGCAATTCTTCTACTAAACCTTTGAACTAAATATCCTTCTTAATTGTTTAAATACCACGTACTCTATCTTTGTGTTGGCTAAAACATCCATACAAAATTAGACCTTTAATTGATGGCACACACAAAGAAACTGAATGCATACCTAGGCCTTGGCCTCCTATCAAGATCACAAACATAATTATAATTAAAATTTTTTGTTATATATTAAATCTTAGCATGTAGTGCATCTGAGATACCTCAAAATCCATTTCATGGTTTTATTATGTGCTTGATAATCAAAATCCATTGTCCATCCATCTGCTTACAACATCGATAATATATTAATATTCAAATCTGTAAACATAATACTGCTAAATACACTAGCATAAGGTATTCTAGCCTATTATTCTTTGATTTATTGGGTAAAAGATGACGCTGATGTACGAAAAAGATAAGCGCCAGTCTTCATAATTAATCTTT
>NW_018234782.1:0-5997 GCF_001263595.1 Phalaenopsis equestris
GTCCATCATCGCCAGATCATGATTGCCCAATCGTCACAATATCGCATGATATTTGTGGCTCAACCAATGGTGTTGGTCTACATTTGCTTAACCACCATTGATCGATTTCCATGGCCAAACTGTCATCAACCATCTACGATCATAAAATTTTAGGTCTTACATATGTAAATACATATGTACTACGTGGTATATATATGAATGCCCCTTTTAATTTTAATTTTAAGTGATTAAGGTATTAAACTTTTGAATTTAAGCATTATTTACATGTCATTTTGTTTTTAAATTTGAAGATATTTTAATTATTGTCTGAATTTAACTTTTTAAGATTTTACGTCATATTTAGAATGATGTGTGTCCTGATATGCCTTATGCACTACAGCTCTATGGAGACCTTTGCACTATGATACACCGATTGCTATTGACAAATATGGTTATGATCTTCCAATCGTTGTAAATGGATGTCGAACCTTTATTTCTCACCTACAAACACCTTCGTCAACAATTTCCTGATTACAATCATCAATCACTATCTCCTTTTTTTTTTACATTCTTGACCACCACCATTTGCGATTGCCTATAAGATCGATGTACATCGTCACACACGCCATCTCCAAAAATATTGATGCATATCATTCACTATATCATTGTTTATAAAGTTGATCCAAGCCGCCAACAACCAATATTGATATCTATCAACTTCATTGCACAGCATTGCCTATATGGTCGATGTACTATGTCCACACATACATTTTCTAAAAAGCTTGTTGAGAGCCATAAAATTTGTGGTTTTGTAGTAAAATCCAACACACACAAAAATAATGAGAAAATAACAAGAGAAGACACTGTGACATTTTAGACAAAAAATCTAAAAAAAGAAGAAATCATGGAGCCTAACTCAGACAAAAAGATCTACTACAAGTATGCAAATATAACGACAAACACTTATCGTTCAACTTGAAAATAGTTATAATGTTACACACATTACAATATTTGTCCATACATATTATACCTAAATATTTGATCTATTCTGAATACTCCCAGCAAGAGTTATCGTCAGGTCTATACACTTTTTTGGATCTTTATATAAAACTAAAATGACAAAATGATATCGTGAATTTTCTCGTATGCAACTCTTTTTGTTGAATTTGATCTTCTCATGAGAAGCACACTCAAGAAATAGAGTGTAGGAGAGTGTGTGGGAGAGAGAAACTAAAAGAGACTAGATCAATCTTAATAATCTATTAGCCTTGGAAATAAGGACCTCATAGAGTATTTTGGTCAATAAATAGATAAATAAATGAACTAATAAATAAAAATATAAATAGGTCTTTGCCTTGACTGTCACATCCTTTAGTCGTCTAAGATTGAGAGCATTCGGTTCGTTCAGTTTAGGGTCTTCGGTCGGCTAGGCTATGGACTTTTGGTCGGCCAAGCCTTTCAATCGGCCAGTCCATGGGCCTTCAGTCAGCCAGGCCATGGGCCTTCGGTCGGCCAGAGGGAGGGTCTTTGATCGGTCAAGCTCTGGACCATCGATCAGTTAAACTGCCAGCCAGACTATGGAGCTTTGGTCGGTCTACTCCCATGGTATGACTAGTAGTCGTTGCTCTATGGATACCTTTGTGTTATGGTACATTGATCGTATATAACAAATATGATTATGATTTCCCAATCACCGTAATCCTTCAATTGACGTCTAACCTCTATTTCTCACCTATAAACGACCTCATCAACAATCTCCCCATCACAGACATCAATCACTATCTTCTTATTGTGGCATTCTGACCACAAACAACTAACATTGCCAATAAGATTGATGTACATTGTCAACGCATGCTATCACTTATAAAGTTAATGAATGTCATTAACTATATCATCCTTCATAGAGTCAATCCAAGCCATCAACAACCAATATTGATATCCACCAACTCCATCACACAATCTTGCCTGAATTATCGGTGCGCCCTGTGCACACATACATTTCCTATAAAGCTTATTGGGTGCCAAAAGGCAACACATTAATAATTTACCATCGCAATGTTGTACGAAAATCTAGCACACACAGATAATCAAACAATAAAAGTAGCAAGAAAAAACACCGTGACTTTTTTTGCGTGGAAACTTTTAAAAGGTAAAAAATCACGGGGTCAAACTCAGTCAAAATGATTTACTATAAATTTACAAGTATAAAGATAGATCATTATTCTTCACCTGGAAATGAGTTAAAATATTATACCAAGTATAATATTTGTCTGTAAATAGTATACAAAAATATTTGTTATATTCTGAATACAACGCTTGAGGATATTTACCTCCAAAAATTATCATCAGGTCGTTAATATACATTTTTTGAATTTTCATGTTAAACTAAAATGTCAAATTAATAGTGTGAATTTTCTTGTGTGCAACACAAACAAACTTTTTGCTTGTAAATCAAATGATTATCTGATAGCAAGCCTTAATTTGACAATTTATAAATTGAAAAGGCTGTTCGATTTAAAGTAAATGTAAATAAGGCATGACAATAATACAACTACTCGAGAGCCGAAGCGCGTAGGGATGCTGACAATTTAATGCACTTGTGTTCATGTAATAAGTTTTGATAAAATTTATAAATCTCGTTATTTAAACTAACAAATATAAACATTAACAAGCTCATTCATCTTTGCTCGTGAATAAATTCATTTTTTTCAACAGATAGCTTGTTAAGAGTTCAACAAAAACTAATTTAACGACTTGTTTTATACCTATATATAAATTTTTTATAGTATATGCATTTTTTATCCATCTATACATATATATATATATATATATACATACATCTATATACATCTATATACATATATATACATACATCTATATACATCTATATACATATATATACATATATATATATACATCTATATATATAGATATATGTAGTGGCCTGACCCATATGTAAGAATCCACTATAGGTTGATGATTACAGAGACCCCTTGTCTCACAGAAGAGAAATGGTTACTAGTTTTTTCAAGTTAAAAGATCGGTTGGTGGCTCAGTGATTGGTGGTAATCAGTGGTGGTCAGCGGTCAATAATGGTCAACACTGGTTGAAGGCTAGAGTGGAGCTCGATAGTGGTCGGTGGTTGTTGACGATGATCGATAGTGGTCGATGGTAATTAGCGGCAATTGGTAGTGATCGATGACAGTCAGTAGGTGTCGAAGATGGTTGGCGGTGGTCGATGACGAATGATGGTAGTTGACTGCGACAGTAGAGCTCGATGGTGGTCGGTGGTTTGCAAAGGGCAGTCGGCAGTGGTCGACAACGATCGACGGTGGTTGACGGTGATTGATGGCAGTTGGCGAGTGTCAAAGACGGTGGACGGTGGTTAACGATCGAGGGTGACAAGGGTGGTGCTCGACTTTAGCTCCTTCTCAAGGCTTTAGGTTCTCTCCCAAGTCTCCATCCCCCTCTCGGCTCTATTTATAGTGTTCTGGGTGCAATGAATGTAGGAATATAAACCACTCTTATCGAAGGGTCTGAAGGGCTTCTTCGATCAAACAGTGTTTAATAGACATTTGGGTTCCTTAATGATGTTAGAGTTGAGCAATCTTGGACTCGCTAGATTCATCTTGTCGAGATGCTCGATTCAGTTATAGGCTTTCAAGATTTGGCATTCATTTCACCATCTAAATATGTTCAATAAACTTCCAATAGTGGTTTAATGGCTTGATCTGAGCTTGATTTGACTTGGATTCGACTAATTTTGGTAATATTGGGTTCTTCTTGTTGAGTTGGTTAGTTTGACTGTAAGTTTGTTGAAATTGATGTTTTGGATTATATTTTACCAAGGTTTGATTATTTCATGCTCAAAAAAGCCACAGCGAGATCTATGTCATGCCTCGAGATTCATGTTGGATGATGGACATTTGCTGGAGATTTCATTACATATATATACATACATATAAAGGAAATGTGATTGCATGAACCTCGAGAAAATTCAACAAATCGTGCAAATAAAATACCAAAGGATCAAGCCATTTAACATCACTTCGGTCGATCTAATCATGGACCGACCAAATGAGTTGAACCGAAGAACATCACACACCTAGACTGACAATAACTTAATTGAAACAAGAGCACTCACAAGATCAATGATCACGTAAAGAAACCCTCACCTAACCTTCTATGAGGTTCCCTCAACTAAAGAAAGGTTTTCTATCAGATTACGATGATGCACCCTCTGTCTGATGGAATAACTCTCTATAAGGACAATGGGTCTTCATGAGGGACTCCCTCAAAGAAGCTGACTTAAGGTTTGCCAGTCAGTTGAATGACTTTTCACCAATTAAGTGAAGATCATATAAAAATTGGAGCAATTTTGAATATGATACAATGCTAGTGGCTATTACAAATACAAGACAATGCCAACAACAGTTATAAGAGTCAACAAATGTCAGGGCCGGTTGCAAATATTTTTTGTTGTGACTCATGAATTCATTGTAATGTTTACTTTAAGTGATGGACAATCATGTAATTTACTAGATATCCTCTCATTTACCTACACACATTCCTCTCATCCGACAAACGCACTTTTCCTTAGGCGTGACCTGAATGACATTTTGAGATTCAACATCTTAAATGGTCCTAAAAGATATGATGAGAGTGGAGTCATGCCCTTAACAAGAAGAGGAATGTGTCACAGAGAAGGAATGCACCTTGGAAAAACTTGTGCTCGTTAGAGAATTCATAGAACAACAAATTCTAGAGCTCTAAGACAGAATGGTGGGTCAGCTTGAGGAACTATCCCACGTGGTGCTTAAGGGGAGGGTGCAACCCCTCCCATAACTTAATCTTCTAGCATCCGAGCCCTAAGATCACCAGACGACTGAAAGAGTTGAACGTGTGGAAAGATTCCAGTACCAAGATAGTGTCAGATCCATGTCAAAGAACAGAATGAAACCGGTGCAAATAAAAGTATACCACTAATTTTATAATGTGTTTTCCTTGAAAATTATTGATGCAGAACCCCCTGAGAAGTTCAAGGTTTCATCTTTGAAGCCATACTAAGGTTAGAGCAATCTGACTAATCATATTGTGTCCTTTGAGTCAATTATATCATTTCTCAAATTTTTTAACATATTAAAATACTAAGTATTTTAGACCACGCTTAGGGATTCAACTTTCAGGTGATTCAATGAACTTCCTGTCAGGATTATCACTTCATTTAGAGAGTTCAAAAACCTATCTGCGACATAGTTCTTTAGTGCCCAAAAGCCTTGTAAAGATTCAAAATTCTTGTGGCATGTCAAATAGAGACCGAGCGAGAGTCTACGAGCATACGTTATAAATTTTTAGAAGGTGATGCTCAAATAACAAAATCTGGAGTTGGCAATTGCAAAGACCTCCTTGTTACAAGGGCTAAAGAGCCCATAATTTAAGTATTTTCTAGATTTATGAAAACCTAAAACTTTGGACGAACACCTGGAGTTGGTCAACGACCACATTGCAGCGGTGGAGTACATGAACTCATCTTTCTCAAAATTTGAGAAGTTTGACTGTCAAACAGGCATATTAGGCTCGTGGGACGATGTACAGAGTAAGAAGAATGACCCTCACATTATGAATGAAAAGGGCTAGTTGTCCCAAAAAGATAGGGAGGCCAACTGTAAACTATGAAGACACAGTCAATCAAATGATCACTTAATTGGTGATTGGGGAACAATGTGCCCTACTTAGCTAAGGATTTTGATGATAGAAGTGGAGGAAGAAAATTAGGACAAGGAATACTTCCAAAAAGCTCCACTAATGAAGATCAAAACTTTTCTCCAAAACACTAACAAGTTCTGCAAGTATCATAAAGACCATGGTCATGATGTGGATGAGTGCATGCACCTTTGGAGCTTGGTTGAAGAGTTGATTTGGGCATGAAATTTGTCTCAAATGAAGTGCATTCGCAATCAATAACTTCATATAACTGATAAAAAGCATTAATTCTTTTAGGAGTAAATTCTACACTTT
>NW_018234783.1:0-3111 GCF_001263595.1 Phalaenopsis equestris
TTCCAATTTTAAACCAAAATTCAACATCCCCAATTATATTCTAAACAAAATTCAAGCCCAATTTTATTAAAATAAAAAAGGCCTAATTTTGACCATATGCCTAAATCCACAAAATTAGCCCACCAATTCAATTCAAAATTACTTCAAACTTTGTCAAATCCCTTATGACATATTCCTACACCAAACTCAACATTCAATTAGCCCAAATATTTGCCCAAATTCAATTTCCTTTTTAAGAGCCCAAAGCCCACTACACGTAATTTCAAAAGCCCAAGTCCAAAACGCACATGACAATTATTTATTTCCATCATCAATTTAGTTAAAATCATTCCTATAGTCCTAAATCCAAAATAAAATTATTCCAAATCAATCCTCATGCCAAACTCCGTCAAAATATTTCAAAATTCTTAAAATCCCTTCTCATGAAAATAAGCCAAGCCACATGCAAGCCATGGAGCCACTCCCAAGCCATAGGCAAGCCATGAGAGCCATGCCACATCAACATACTATTAGTGGCAAGAGGCCAAGCTACTTTCAAATATTCTTAAGATCCTTTTAAACCTTCCCATAAATCACTTAAACCCATGATTAACCAAATATCTTAGGATGGAGACTTCTCCACATCACTTTAGCTGACCCATCTGATCCACTTCAACCCAAGACCAACTTTGGTGGCTGAACCCAACCCAAACCATGTCTTGAACCAATTTGACCCAAAATGGCCCTTTTTCCATACCATTTCAATCCCATATCTTTACAAATGTCCAACCACAATTCACTTCACTAAAACCAATCACTAACCTCCCTGAGTGGGTCCCTGGCCGGCCAGCCACCTTGGTGGCCTAAAAACACAAAATCAAAAGCTCCACTTAGGCCAAAACTTAAAATTAAACCCATCCAAGCTGGCTCATCCCAATTTGATTTTTGCACATTGTTGGCATCCACATAAGCAAGTTAGGACACTCACCAATTGCCTCTAGTGGCCTCTCCAAGCCCCTCTATTTAAACCCTTCTCCATGGCCAAAGGGGGAGAGCTTGAAATTCCTTGGGGAGACTCTACCAAAATTTGCTTCCAAAGCTTCCTTGAGACCCAACCATCCTTAGCCACTCAAATCCACTCCTCGAGCTCATTTTTGGAGCTCAATCTCTAGGCCAAAATAGGACATCCTCCAAACCCCCCACCAAATTCAAATTAATTGCACCCACACCATCCCCACAGTAAGAGAAGAAGATCCCCCACAAAATCCCCATCACCAGAGCACCCTAGAGTGGACTTTAATCGAACCCCTAAATCAACTTGGGTCAAAATCATATCTAGGTGATTCACCACGGCTTGAGGCTCCATCCCTAGGCTCTTGATACCACCACAAAGTTTTCACAAGCATCCAATAAAGGCCTCCCCTCTTCAACTAAGGTATTGAAAGTTAATCATAAACCGAGCTTCATTTTACTCTCCATTCTCATAGAGTTGATTTAATAATCAATTAATCGTATGGATGTGTTCTACTAGTCAAGACAAGCATTTTCAAACAAACCTCACTTGATTTAGTTGAGTATCGAGCGAGATATTAAGCCTAGAAAACGGACGGTTTACGGGTTGGCTTCATTGGGGACAATGACCGAGAATCGTTGGATCGCGCGTGTATCGCATGGACTGCTCTGATCACGTTGAATAAGGAGATGGGACGGAACCGCGGGGATGCGTGACAGCTACATGGATGGTGGCATCGATCGAGAGCGCGTCGCACGTAAATTTCAACGCGTACGTGGCTGACGCAGATAAATAGATAAATAAAATATTTTCTTATTTATTTAAATAGCCTAAACTTCAAAAATGCATATCTTAGTGTAGAAAAATCATAAAAATAAAATAAAAAAACTTTGTTGCTCAATGAAGAGAGGAGAACAATGTGGAAACATTTTCAAGTTTATTTGATGCATATATTATTTTTAATTAATTAAATGGTGTTTTCCTAATTTTGATTCTCCATTTGCATAAATATTTCACCATGACTTGATTTTTGGGCCTTTGATTCTACATGTTGTTAAGATTCTTTTCATCATTTTTCTAAGGTTAGGGGAGATATCTAGGCATAGATACCTATTTTTCAAGTTAATGGTCCCAGTTTTGGTTTAAAAATTATAATAATTAAAATACTCATAAAAAAAATACAAAACTTATTTTGGTAAGCCCACTGTGATCAGAGAATCCTAGGAAAAAATCAAAGGACCCTAGGAAAAATATAAACTTGATTTAACTCAATAAAAATAATCCTAATTGTTACAAACCCTAAAAAATGAAATTAAATTAATTTGGAGTAATTATAAATGTAAATGACATAAAAATCATTCTCAGGAGCTCCCCTAATCACTGTGATCATTAAAATTTCAAGTCAGTTTAAATTAATTTGGTCACTTAAATGGATTAATAAAGAGAAATGCCATTTTTGACATTAAAACAATTATAATAATTAAAATACAACTAAAAAAATCTTAAAATTAGTTTTGGGAACTCCTTATAACTAGAGAAACTTAAGAAAAATAAAATTTTAAATAAAAATAAGCACTTCATTTTTTGAGCTAATTTTAAGCCTTTAAATAATAAAAAATTGATTAAAAATCATAAAAATTGCAAAATTATGAAAACACACTAAAATGTCAGATTTGGCTTCCTGATCACTTGAAACCAATAAAAATAATTTTCCCAATTTTCTAAGTTAAGATATTAATTTTAAAAGGTTAAAAGAAATAGATTTTTCATACTTTTTCACTAAAATAATTCTAATAATTAAAATATAAGTTACAAAAATATGAGATTTATTTATTTGGGTTTCCTAAACTTAGAGAGATATAATAAAAATAAAAAACTTAATTTTCCATCTAAATATTATTTTATATTTAATAAATACTCAAAAACAAACAAATAATTTTAATAATTAAATATAATTATATTAGACCTCTAAAAATCATGAAAATTAGTCCAAGTGGTCCACTAACCTAGGTGAACCTCCAATAATTTTTTTAATGACATATGTATTATTTTGGTTAAGTTATTAAATTTTCATTGTAATCATTATTTTTTCATTAAAAATAATTATAAAAATTAAATAA
>NW_018234784.1:0-362 GCF_001263595.1 Phalaenopsis equestris
AGCAAGCTACGTAGACGGCGGCGTCCAACCAGAGCACGACACCCATGCTTTCAGAGCCGTCGTAGGTTTAGGTGGCATGCGGGGTTTAAATAGAAAAATAGGGGTATTTTCTTATTTATTTAATCTCCAAAACTTCAAAAATACATAACTTTGTGTAGAAAAATCATAAAAATAAAATAAAAATACCCTCTTACTCAGTGAACAGAGGAGAACAATGTGGAATAATTTTAAGGTCTATTTGATGCATAAGTCATTTTTAATTAATTAAATACTATTTGGAATCATTTGATTCTCCATGCATATTTGACACATCACCTTGGCTTGAAATTTGACATGTTGTAGCCTCTGTCAAGAGAAGTATT
>NW_018234785.1:0-572 GCF_001263595.1 Phalaenopsis equestris
AATCCTACCAATTTTATTATTTAGAACTTACATTTGCATAATATTTGATTCTGCAAATAGTCTGCAAAGAAATGAGGTTTTATGTCGTAACGAACGAGAACCTCAGAACCTAAAGTGAATTAGGACCTACGTTGCACAACATGGTTGCACAGGTGCCTACAGAGGGTGTGAATATTTACGTTGCGCTGGGCGAGCTACCTCAAAGTCCTATGGGTTGTTATTTAGACTAAGGTGAGAGATTATTGAAAAAGATCCTCTTGTTGCTCGATCTAAGTTCCTTGCCGTGCTGCCCACAAAGCTGGCTCCAAGCTCCTCGTCGAAGTAGCAGTCATAAAGTCTAAGGTTCAAAAGATTTTACGAGGTGTTTCAAAGTTTTGGTTTTCTTGTCATTCAAGCATTATGGGGGGAGGGGGGTTAAAGTTGATTAGAGCGACACCGGTTGGAATCCCACAATTATCTCGTTTCGGAATCACTATTTTCTTTTGAAATTATTTAGTCTAAACGACTTGTGAGACTCATTTAAACTGAGAAGATCTTGTTAGCAACCGTGGGTAGGGCTATCAAAAAAGCTC
>NW_018234786.1:0-2484 GCF_001263595.1 Phalaenopsis equestris
ATTAAGTTTTGTATTTTTGAAAAATCTCCCTGAGGCCGGAGAACTCAAAGGAGAATATTTTATGTTTTTTGAATTATTTGATTTATTGGAATTATTTTTGGTGAAAACTCATTTTTAGCCTTTAAATTTTTTTTTTAATCTTTCAAATTCAATATCTTTATGTAGAAAATTATAAAAAATATTCTAATTGTTCCTAAGTGATTAGGTAGAAATTTAGAACATTTCCATGAGTTTTATTATTTTTTTCATTTTTAGGGATTTTTAATTATTTAAATATTTAAAATAATTATTTAAATATTTAAAATAGGTTAAAAATCAAGTTTTTATTTTAAATACTATTTTATTTTTATAAAATACTCCTGATCATAGAGAGCTCAAAAAAAAAGATTTTATGAATTTTTAAGTTATATTTTGATTTTTAAAAATCATTTAAATGCCAAAAGTGATGTTTATTCTTAAAAATCAACTTAAGTTATCAAATGAACTCAAAATATTTTGAAATTTTTATGGTGAGTTCTCTGGGTCATAAACAATAGTGGAGATAAAAAATCAAGTCATTTAAATGTTTATATCTTTCAAAATTAATTATCATAGTGATTTAGGTTTGTGAAAATTAAGTACATTTTAAATTACTTGACCCATGAAATTATTTCCAAAAGCTCCTCTGGTCATGGTGGACCTTCCAAAATTTTCATGGAATTTTCTAATCAACATGCTAATTTCCATGATTATTTTAAGCAAATAATGCACATAAACTTGAAAAATATGGTTCTCTGTCTAGAGATTTCCTCTGACTTTGGAAAAATCAGGGATGTTCCTTTTGACAGAGGCTACAACATGCTAAAATTTCAAATCATTGTGATATGCCAATATGCATGGAGAATCAAAACATTCAAATCAGTATTTAACTAATTAAAAATAAAATATGCATAAAATGGACTTCAAATTATTTCCACATTGTTCTCCTCTGTTCACTGAGCAAGAGGGTATTTTTATTTTATTTTTGTGATTTTTTTTACACCAAGATATGAATTATTAAAGGTAGGGATCAATTTCTGAATTAATTAAATCCCTATTTTATGATTAGAGCGACACCGGTTAGGATCCTATGGTTCCCTCTTTCCGACACCATTATTTTTTATTGGATTCACTTAGTCCAAATGAACTTACTAAACTCAACTTAATGAGTTTCATAGTTTCATTTAAACCGTGGAAAGCCTCGTTAGCAACCATAGGTTACATCCTCCAAGGGATTCCCGATCATCCGATAGACACGTTTTAATTTAGTTGCAATTTTTGTTTTATTTTGTTTGTAATTAAATTTTGAATTGTCTTATATTTTGACTATTGTGGTGGTGAATTTTATCCTGTTTTGATTTTAGTTTTGGTTTTAGTTCTGGTGGCTATCCTAAAGGTTTCAGTTTTTGGCATGCAGGGTGACTTTATTGTTTAACATGCAAGTTTGTGATAATTTTAAAGGAAGGGTACCTCAACCTACGGCGACTCCAAAGCTCCACGCGGCGCGTTTCTATTCGACGCCGCCATCCACCTCAGCGCTGACTCTGCTCACATATTATGTTCTGAAGCGCTGTCCGGCTTGATCTCGACCGTCCATTGGATATACGCGTGATCGAACGGCGCTCCGTCATCGTCCCCGATGATCTAGCCCAAGAACCGCCCATCTTCTAGCCTTATGATCTCTCTCATTTCTTAACCAAATTAAATGAATTTTTTTTAAAATGCTCGTCTAGACTAAACGAACACATCCATAAGGTGATCAAGCCATGAAATCAACTCAAAACAAATGGAGAGTTCAAATAGGCTCCGGAGGAGGAGAAGTTCTATACCTCGGCTCTGAGAAGTGAAGCGTCAGTCAAAAGGTGCTCGGCACATTTGTTGGGGTCCAATGAGGCTAGGGATTTAGCCTGTTGCTGTGGTGTAAGGCCTAGGTATGAATTCGACCACGGCTGGATTTGGGTGATGGTCTAGAGCTATGGTAGAGGCTCTATGGAAGGGGGATTGGAGGATAAATTGATGGGGCTTTGTCATCTCTTGTTGTTGTGAAGGTGTGGGCACAAGCAAATGAAGTTTGGTGGAGTTTTCAGGGATGTCCTATTTCTGCCCTAATTTTTAAGCTCAAAACTAGGGTTACACAGGGGGGATCAAGGTAGTGGAGTGATTGGAATGGGCTGTGGAAGTCTCAAAGAAGCTCTGTGAGTGATTCGGGAAGCTCTCTCTGAAAAAATTTTTAGCACCCCTCCCTTGGCCGTTCCATGGGTGGAGGTGAGTTTTTATAAAAACGGCCATGAGGTGGCTCTCAAGGCACAAGTTTGGGTGCATTGTGGTGCTTAGATGGAGGGTAGAAGAGCTCTACAATTTGATTTGGATGAGTTGGCCTCTAGGTTTGATTTGGGTGAGGTACCATGGGAGTGGCTCTTGGTTTTGGGCTTTTCCGACCACTAGGCTGGCCCGCCGGCCCCGGGG
>NW_018234786.1:2610-8799 GCF_001263595.1 Phalaenopsis equestris
TTTGGCTCAGTCTTAGGGTCTAACCAATGGCTGAGGTGGAGTTAATTTGGTGAATTTGGGGTAGTTAGGCCATCTTTAATGCATAAGTTCAATGTGGGTTCAAGTGATCAAAGTTTTGGTTTAGGCTAGGTTATCCATGTCAAATGACCCAATTTATTGATCAAAATTGTGTATATGATTGTTATGAAGATTTTTGGTGAAGGGTTGAAGTGATTTTGAGTTTAATTGGTAGGTCATTTTGAGGGATTTTTGAGATTTGGACAATTTGGGCATGTTGGGCTAGATATGGGTCTATGTTGGGTTAACCTTGGGATAAACCCAAATTGAATGGTCCACATTATCAAGGGAGGTGTTGTGAAGATTTTTCATGATGGGATGTAGTGGAAATTTTGGGGTTAAGACCCTCAATTTGGTGAAATTTTGAGACATGGTCAATTTAAGGAAAATTTAGGGCTCTTGGACTTAGGTTGAAATCAAATGAAATTGGAAGATTTTTCATGATGGGATGTAGTGGAAATTTTGGGGTTAAGACCCTCAATTTGGTGAAATTTTGAGACATGGTCAATTTAAGGAAAATTTAGGGCTCTTGGACTTAGGTTGAAATCAAATGAAATTGAGGTCTCACCAAGGCCAATTGAAGGTCATAATTGATGTGTAGGAATGTTATGAAGATTTTTCAACACAATTTGTGTCCAATTGAGTGGGTTATGGGTTCAATTTGGTGGAACCAGTCATAGGGCAAAAATTGTGTTTTTGGTTTAAATCAAAATTGGGTTCAAAACATGGACCAATTAGGCTTAGATTTGGTATTCATTGGTCATATGAAGAGTGAATTTAAGTTTAGAATTGAGATAAGTTTAGAATTGAGATTGGGGGAAATTGAGACCAATTGGATAGACATTTAAGGGTTTAAGTTGGTTTTGGGGACAAAAGGCAGAGTTGGGTATTTTGGTGAAATTAAGGTGCTGACCATCCTGATTTGAGCTATGGACCAATGGAATCTCGGGGAATATTTGAGAGATTTTTGGAATTTTTGGGATTTTGGGCCAAAGAGGGGTATTATGGTAATTTGGCCAATTTTGTTGATTTTGGGTAGTTTGGGTACTTTTAAATTGTTTGAAATGATTTTTGAATAAGTTTGGGTATTTTAGCTAGATTTGGAGATTTTGGCCAATTTTGAGGTCCCAAAGGTATTTAGGTAATTTGGGGGAATTTAGGGGCAAAAGGGTAGGTTAGGTATCTTGGTAGAGTTGGAGTGCCAACTACCATAAATAAGTCATGGACCAATGGAAACCCCATTTTGGGTTCTCTATATAGTGGTCTTAGCTAAACCCTAGCCTAGGGCTAATGGGTTCAGAGAACCACCTACAGGGTCTCTCAAAAGTATCAAGGAACCAAAGCCTAGAAGTTCTGGGTTTAGGTTAATGAGTGATTGTGAGGACAAGTGGTTGCAAGTAGTCCTATGGCTAGACCCTAGGCTAGTAAAGAAAAAGACTAAACCTCAATCAAAAGTGAGGTCAACAAATAGACCCCCAATAGGTGTGGTGTACTGGGCAAGAACATCGTGCATATTGGCGTTGACCGATGAGATCAACAAAAGCCAATACAAACTCTTAAATCAACAAACCCAACCCGGAAATATGTGTAGAGTTGTGTGTGTTTTTTTTTTATTTCTGCTGGAGATACTAGCAGATGATCGTTTGATTGAAATCAAGGACTAGGGACTCTTGCTGGGGATGAGAGAGTGAATTTCAAGTTATGAAATTTTAAAAATTTCTAGAGGATGGGAATCAGTATGCAAGTGCTGACCCCGAGGTAGGAATTGAAATTTAAGTATCAATTTTGAAAAAAAAGGAAGAGTCAAAATTTAGGTACCGACCTCAAAAGATGAGAATCAGAATTAAAATACTAATCTAAAAATGAGAATTGAAATTTAGGTATCAATTTCAAGGAGTGAGTCAAAATTTAGGTATCGACCTCGAAAGATGAGAATCAAAATTTAGGTACTGACTCGAAAATGTGTGAATTGAAATTTAGGTATCAATCTCAAGGAGAGAGTCAAAATTTAGGTATCGACCTAGAAAGATTGAAAGATGAGATTCAGAGTTTAGGTATTGACTCAAAAATGTGAGAATTGAAATTTAGGTATCAACCTCGAAAGATGAGAATCAAAATTTAGGTACTAATCCAAAAATGAGAATTGAAACTTTAGGTATCAATCTCAAGGAGAGAGTTGAAATTCAGGTATCGACCTCAAAAGATGAGAATCAGGATTTAAGTAGTGATTCAAAAATGTGAGAATTGAAATTTAGGTATCAATCTTAAGGAGAGAGTTAAAATTTTGGTATCGACCTCAAAAGATGAGAATCGGAATTTAGGTATTGATCCAAAGATGTGAAATTGAAATTTAGGTATCAATCTCAAGGAGAGTCAAAATTTAGGTATCGACTTTGAAAGGTGAGAATCAGAATTTAGGTACTGATTCAAAAATGTGAGAATTAAAATTTAGGTATTAATCTCAAGTAGAGAGTCAAAATTTAGGTATCGACCTCGAAAGATGAGAATTAGAATTTAGGTACTGATTCAAAAATGTGAGAATTGAAATTTAGGTATCAATTCCGAGAAGAAAGGAAGAGTCAAAATTTAGGTACCGACCTCAAAAGATGAGAATCAGAATTTAGGTACTAATCCAAAAATGAGAATTGAAATTTACAAAGAGGTTGTGGTGTTGAATTTGCAGAAGTGTGTCATGTGGAAAGGTTGATTTTGTTGAAGAAGATTTGTAGAGCTTTGTGGGGTTTTGTGCAGAATGTGAACTTCTGTTGGGATGTGAAGAGAATTAAGGTAGATAAAGGTGGTCGTGCTGCGCGCACAAAGAGTAGAAAATTCCAAAAATGAGAGAATCCACGCAACAGATTCGTTTCCTTTTCTGGTTATTTTTATCACATTTAATTTTTTAAAATATGTTTTTAAAGTTTTTGTTTTAATTGGTTGATTTTTAAAAGAAATTTGTTTTGTTTTTTATTCATTAGTGATTATTTTTATTTATTGTTAAAGATTTGTTGTTTCGTTGTTGTTTCATTCTTTGTTCATTGAAATTCTGAACCAACGTGTGGTTTGTGGCTTTCATCCATCGCACAAAAAGGCGTTAATCTGCTTCAATAAAGATGTCACAGATCGAACATAAACTAATGCCTCAAAAACGTACAGTATATAGTCCATGTCGAAATACATTGAGAACATCTCATGCTATGAATACATTATAGGCTGAATATATCAGATACATATCATGTTGCTAAAACAAAAAAAAATGAACCCTCTGACCATTTGTACCAGGTATGTCGAGCTCCTGATCAAGCAGACCTTCTAAGTCATGCTCCAGGATAAGAGATCCCTTTGAGAGTTCCCTTTGCATGTACTTAGAGGTACAACCCTCTCATAGCTCGTACGATAGTAACTCTTTCAGTTTCGGGTCCGACAGGAATCCATATGGTATTTTGCTGTCATCCATCCTACGGAAAGTCACAGACACCCTACGGTGTCGTGCCCCTGGAATGCAATGTTTGGCGACGTCTGCACCGTTACCTTTAAGAAAAAGTACTGAACCGACTGGTAGAGGAATTTCCACAGAACCTCTGAACTCACTAGGGCCGACAACATCGATTTGTTTCCCAAAAAAAATATTGCTCTTACTCATGAATGCGACCGTGCAGAAGGGCCTCACAAAATCATGATGATCAATGTGTGTAGGAATTGAATGCAATCACCCTCATCATAGATGTTGATAATACAACTATTTAGAATGCAGGTAGCAGGCAGAATACTCCATTTGACCATTCGTTTGATCATCCACTTTATCATTGGCGGTAACAGATCCACTTGATCGTATCTGAGGATCCCAGGCGGATTCTCCTGTCTGTCATTTGTGAAGTTGTAACAACAGCCGCACTAGATGGTGATTCTTCTTTTTCCTTTCATCCATTTCTTTTGCTCGAAGAAGGCCCGTTCGACCTCTATCTCAAAGATATAGTCCAGAATGCTTTTTTCATCACTCTCGAAGAAAACCCTGGTATACAGCTCCAGGCCTTCTAGTATGTTGATGAATTTTCCCTGAACTTCTTTGTAATATTCAAATTCTCTTTTATTTACTTTTCTTATCTTGTAGTAATCTATCATACCAAGGGTCGGTAGCTGTCGCGGGTGTTCCTTCCTTTGAGCATTGGCAGGAACCCAAACTGGTGCTGGTTTATCTGGAATGTGAGACTCGGCTTCTAGCGGGATCTACGACCTTGGGCTCCATGGTACATACTGATCTGTCCCCAGTGGGACATATGGCTCATCCATCATAAAATCTGAAGTCCGAGACCCATTGGTGCTTGAGGTATACTCCTCCAATGTACTGAAACACTATAAATGTAGAACATTGCAATCTGGGCATTCTACAAACGCGCACGTAGCTAATGTCCCGGCCGGTATTTCAGCGTTGCACGTCAGGCAACCCTTGCATAAAACATCTAAAACTGATAGTGTATCTGACTTTGTCATGAACCCTGGTTCTTTATCCGTGGTGGGTAGGCTAGTAGAAGTTTCTTTCAGGTCTGGATCATAAATATGCCCCTCAAGAATAGGGGTGAGCAAGTTGTTCGTCTCTCTCTAACGTCTGCGTTCTTTTTGTAGAAAAGCTCTCTGCTTCTTGCGGCTGGCGTTCCTGCGTTGCATCCTGCAAAGCGAAGTACTTGGCAGTCATTCGTTATTAGCGGCTACTGGGCCCCCAACTAGTGTAGCTACCATGGAGGGCAGACGGCTGGGCCCTTCCATTGGATCTTGCTCTATTATCACGTTCTTGCTTTTGTGTGATACATTATCTTTAGCTGTCACTCTCATTAGTGAAGGCAATCCCTCTTTCTCTTTGCAGTTGACTACATCCATGAGAGGACCTTTGTAGTCCATGTCAACCTGGTTAAAATCGTTGTTGAAGTCTATGGTAACGCCCTAAGACGCCATTTCCTCATTTAGTGCAAGGCTCCAACCATCTTGGAAAGCAAAGATCAGCCTCTGACCTGACATTTTTCTGCAGACGACAAGAAAAACGTTAGTAGGCCGAAACTTGTCATGAAAAATAACAAAATAAAGTACTTATTAAAGTAAATTTTACTTTATTTTGGTGAAATGGATTGTTTATTTTATGTATGAGTTTTGTTTAATTTAGTGGAACATTATACTCAAAAGTGGAAAGAAGAAAATTTAAAGTTTAAAATTTCTTTCTCAAAATTTTTATTATATTGAGGTTAATTACAAAATTTGGACCCGGTCATAGACATTTGGCCACATAGATAACCCCAAAACAATCAAAGTTTCCAAAGTTTAAAAGCAAGCAGAGGCAAGCAACATTAGGTTGCGTAATAAGTTTTCAGATTTCATCCGTTTATTGGTAACATGGGTCTTTTGCCCTGGAAGTCCACTAACTGGTAGGCTCCTCCTGTGTAGACCTTTTCAATGAAAAATGGTCACTCCCAAGTTGGCTTGAATTTTCCACCTATTTTGCGGCGTGCAAGAATAGGCCTTTTGAGCACAAGTACGAGGTCACCAACTCTGAATGTCCTTGGGCGGACCAATTTGTCATGGGCTTGTGCCATCTTCACCTGGTAAAGCTCCAAATGTTGTTGTGTTTCTATTCGTTTTCCCTCGAGACTCTCCAGTTCTTCAAGTCTGAGTTTTGCGCTTTCTTCCGTTGTGAGTTGGTTAGCTACGGTGACTCTGGGAGATGGTGTCTGGATTTCTAGCAGTAGCACAGCCTTAGTCCCGTACACGAGCATATAAGGTGTATACTGAGTGGGAGTCCTGAAAGTCGTCCGGTATGCCCACAAGGCTTCTAACAGTTTGTTATGCAAATCCCTTTTATTTTCATCCTCAAAATCTGTACCAGTGTTTTGTTGAAAGCCTCAGCCAGACCATTTGCTCTCGGATAGTAAATCGCAGAGTATTTCCAGTCTATCTCATTTCTTTTGATGAAATTGTTGATCTTTGTACTTTTGAAAGCTGTCCCATTGTTGAAAATTATTCTTTGCGGTACTCTGAAACGGTAGACGATTTGGCTTTTGAAAAATTGAAGGACGTACTGTGCCGTAACCTCACGCAACGGTACTGCCTCTGCCCATTTGGAGAAGTAATCTGTAGCAGCAAGTATAA
>NW_018234786.1:8809-9242 GCF_001263595.1 Phalaenopsis equestris
CCTTTAGAAGACGGAGGGCCTATTAAACTTATTATGTCCGTGCCCCAACACTCAATTGGCCACGAGGCAACGGTTGAGTGTAGCACATTCGGAGGCTGGTGTAAGACCACCCCATGCACTTAACATTGGTGACATCTTCTAGTTGTATCCATGCAATCGGACGTCATTGCTGACCAATAATACCCAAGTTTTTTTATCTTCATTTTCATTTTCGGCCCGAACTAGTGAGCGCCACACAATCCGGCATGTACCTCTTTGACAATATTCTGCGCTTCGGCTCTGCTCAAACACCGTAGCCACATCTGGTCGAATGATCTTCTTTAGAGAACATTTCCCGGCAGGGCGTAAGACATGACCCTTCTTGTGATGTGGTGCGCCTCAGACTTGTCTTCTGGCAGCTTTCCAGTATGCAAATATTCTATTAATGGCTTAC
>NW_018234786.1:9307-13028 GCF_001263595.1 Phalaenopsis equestris
TGTTTCTTCTTTTCCAAGCTTGTGTAGAGTTTTGAAGTCGATCCGAGACAAGACTCGTCTTCCTTGCACTATGAATTCAATGGAATCCTCCGAAGGCCATGTGAGTTCCTTAGCGAGTTTTGCTAGAGCATCGGCATGGGCATTATCTCCCCTAGGAATCCGGTAGAAAGTCACTTTGGGGATCCGCTCCAGGAGCTTCATCGTTTTCTGATGGTATTCTGCTAATATTGGTTTCAAAATTTTGTATTGTCCAGCGACTTGCTAGATGACGATTTGCGAGTTGCCATAAATAGCAATGTTTGTTATATCCATTGAGATTGTCATTTCCAACCCGGTGATTAAAGCTTCATATTTTGCTTCATTGTTGGTGCACAACTCTGTCAAGTGGTATGAGAACCTCATCATACCCTTATCTGGTGTGATAAAGATCAAACCAATCCCTGCTTTGCCTGGTATAACTGTGCCTGATCCTTTGTCTTTTCTGGCTGACGAAGCGCCATCAAAGTACATCTCCCAGTGTTTTGCACTGGATAATTCCATTTGTAATATTTGCTCGTCTTGTAACTCATAGTTGAGAGAGAACTAGCTGACAGTGGGTGTGCAGCGAGAAAGTCTGCTACTATCTATCCCTTAATAGCAAGGAGGGGAACAAAAGTTATATCAAATTGCAATAACATCATTGATCATCTTGCTAGACGTTCGGAGAGTGTTGGTCGGGTCATCAAATATTGCAATGGATTAACTTTTGAGATTAGGGTAATCTTATAAGAAAGCATGTAATGTCTAAGCTTTTGGGCGGCAAAAATTAGTGCCAGACAATGCTTCTCAATAGGTGGATACCTTATCTCCGTCGGTATTAGACGACGACTCAAGTAGTAGAGTGCATTTTCCTTACCCTCATCATTTACTTGGGCTAAGCGACCTCCGAGAGAGTCATCTAAAGCCGCGGTATAAAGTATCAATGGTTTCCCTCGGATAAAGGCTGCCTAGACAGGAGGTGTCATTAAATATTATTTAACATCCCAAAGGCCCGTTGGTATTTCTCTTCCCAAATAAATTTAGCGTCCTTTTTAATTAATGCCGAGAAAGGTTGAAACCTACCTGAGAGAGTAGAAATAAAGCATCTCAGATATGCCAAATTCCCCTAGAAGGAACATAGTTATTTCAAGGTTTTAGGGGGAGGCATTTTAGAGATAGTTTTAATCTTATCCGGGTTGAACTCGATTCCCCGAAGATGGACAACGAATCCTAGAAATTTTCCGGAGGTAACACCAAAGGCGCACTTTAAGGGATTCATTTTAAGGTCATGTCGTCATAATAGTTCAAACACAATCCTCAAATCGTACAAATGGTCTATTTTCCGTTTACTTTTGATGACCAAATCATCCACATAGCATTATACTTGGTTGTGAATGAGGTCATAAAAAATCTTCGTCATTGCACGTTGATATGTTGCTCCAGTGTTCTTTAGGCCGAACAACATCACTGTGTAGTAGAAAATTCCAATCGGTGTTCTGAAGGCTGTAAGTGCTGCATCCTCGGGAGCCATCTGTTCATGAAGGAGAAAATTTCAAGTGTTGAAGCAATATCCACCATCATCTCTAGTATTGGTAGTGGAAACTCGCCTTTTGTACATGCCTTGTTCAAATCTCTGAAATCGACACAAACACAAATCTGTCCATTTTTCTTCTTAGCAGGGACAATGTTAGCCAACCATATAAGGTACTTCTCTTCTTTCATAAAGTTGGCGTCTATTACTTTCTTCACCTCGGCGATGACTTGTTGTTCTATTTCGAGGCTCATTCCTATGGTAGCTTATTTTACTGGGGTTATATTCTTGTCCACCCCAAGTTTATGGACTGCAACCTCTGCTGACAGTCTTGGCATTTTATCGTAGCTCCATGCAAAGTAATCCTTAAATTTGTAAATAGTTTGATCAATTCTGCAAATTCTTTGTCATTAAGTAGAGAACTTATAAATGTAAGCCGGCGTCGTTCTTTAGTCCGGAGGTTAATCTCTTTCAATTCATCAACAGTAGATTTAATTTCCTCCTCAAATTTTGGCGGAGCATCTTCTATTGGTTAATCAGTAAATTCATCCTTTTTATTGAGGCAATCCTCTTTTGACTCACCAGTAACAACTACGCAAAATTCAGAATTATCGACTGGTACTGTACCAAATCTGAGACCCTCATTTGAATTTGGAGTTCGACTTTTACCATTCCATAGTTTTTCAAAAAGTTGAAATTTATATTTTGGCATTTGTTTTGGTAAGTTTCCTTGTTGAATTAACTTTTGAACACAAGGATCAACTTTTGTACACAAGGCGACAAGTAACTAAAAGGCAATTCCATTAATTCATTAGGATCATCATCCAAATTTACCTGATTTTAAAGATTGGTAGAAGTAGAAACATGATAAAATTTGATCGGCTTTGAACCAAGGCTACAAACTTCCTTGACCTCTAAACTCTCGACCTTTTGAGGGAGAACTGGAGTAAGGGTCATGGTGTTAACATAGTGGTTTATCCGAGCATACAATGTTTCATATTCTCTTTTCTCCGTATCTTCTGAGGATATCTCATACTGAGGTTTTTTCTATTTTATCATCATTATTTCATCTTCATAACTGTCTTCATCACCGATGTAGATGGTTGGCCTAGTCCGTTCAACATTTAAGTTGGTTCTTCCTCGTCTACGTCCCCGGCCTTGACCTTGGGTGCACAAACTAAATGAACCCTCACCTTCTCGTTGTAAAGGAGTGATGGAAGATCACTGAAGTGGAGTTGAATGGCCTCCTCTTTGTGATTCTTCTAAATCTTCATCTTTGTTCGTCAGAATGTTGCGATTGAAGACAATCTTCTTTGGTGGTGCGTAGTAGGCACCATCTTCATGGATACCAACTTCATGCACTGAAAATGGTTGTAGGTCTCCTTTGATGCAATTTTCTTGACCATCTTTGCGGTTTTGATGCACTGATGTAGATATGATGGAACCATATTGTGCTCATGAATCCATGGTCAACCCAATAGAAGGTTAAAAGAGGTCTTGGCGTTGATGACATGAAATTTAGCAGTTGTCACGAGTTCTTCAACCTTCATAAGTAATGTAATTGATCCGAGGGATCTTTCTACCTTTTGGTTGAATTCTCTTAACATCATCTTATCGGACGTAAGCTCTTGAGCTTCAATATCCAAATAGGCCAATGTCCATAAGCTCATCAAGTTAAGAGATGCTCCAGGATCCACTAAAACTTTAGATAACACAAATCTGCCGATGTTGACGGAGATGTAGACTGGACAGTTGTGGTCGACGATACCGAGCAGCAAGTCTTCATCTGTGAAGGTTACCCCTGACTGTTCTTTCAACGAACAAACTTCATTTGAGGATGTGCTGGCCAACTAAGCTAAGCAAATTTTTGGGTCAAGCAAAGCTGTAACCAGAGACTCTCTCATCTCCTTTGATAGGATCAGAGTGTCATAGATGCTTAATCGGGCTTACAACTTCTAAGAAGAGCTAGCATGTTGTAATCTACTTTGTATGATTCTCTGATTTTATCTTGAATATGTTGTTCTTCCACTGGTGGAGGTGGAGGCATCTCCTTTCGGGTCATTATCTACTTTCCTTTATCTGTTGGAGCTATTCTTGGTGGTAACACTTTTCCGCTCCTTAAGTTAACTTCTGTGATTTTTTCTTCT
Organism: Phalaenopsis equestris; assembly: GCF_001263595.1. Lineage (NCBI taxonomy): Eukaryota > Viridiplantae > Streptophyta > Magnoliopsida > Asparagales > Orchidaceae > Phalaenopsis > Phalaenopsis equestris. The sequence continues at coordinate 13,004 of NW_018234786.1, forward strand.
TGAGATATCATTGTTGAATCTTCTG
>NW_018234786.1:13074-14103 GCF_001263595.1 Phalaenopsis equestris
GTGTACCATGATGCTCAAGAATTGGCTCCTAGTTATCAGTGTTGTCATAAGCGGTATTATTGATGTCTTCTTTGGTCTTGACAACAAGTTCATCAGACTCGAGTACGATTTGAGGATCATTTTGGGGATCAAGATCGAAGCTAGATCGGTCATAATCAATTACGTTATCACCAGAAGTAGTTAAAATATAGCCAAAATTACAATCATTATATTCATAAGATCCCGGAGAGACAAAAAGATAATCATACAAAGTCAGGGGTTCGAGGATTTTCTTCCCCGAATCCGAGATAACCAATCTAGTAGAGGCAGCTCCTATCCTACCACCCATGCTATCAATCTTTGTAGTGATGCTTTTCTTCTTCTTCTTCATCCTTGACGATGACGGATCTCCTAACAAAACCTTCATCTCGGGCTATGTCTGTTGACGACTCTCGGGCTTGGTATGTTGCGGACTCTGAATGAAGGCTTGTTTAGATCTTGTCTAGATCTTGTTCAGTATTTTCTTGGATGATCTGCTCCAGACCTCATTCCATTCTTCTTCAGTATTCATAGAATCTTGTTTTGATGAATCCTGTGTTTGATCAAGGACCCTCTTGAGTTCATTCCAAGTTGTACTCCATCCATCTATTCTGGTATATAGATCAATTGGAGAGATTGGCTCAGGCGAAATCATGTTTATGGAACCTTTTTCAGGTTCTTTTAAATATTCTTTTGAGATTGTTATGTTTTCTTCCTTGAGGTTTCTCTCGAGCCAGTCTTTAAAGATAAAACATTTTTCTATAGTGTGCCCAAGCAACCGGTGGTATGGGCAATAATTTGGTTCATTCTTCTTATCACCTCTTCAGGCTTCTTTGGATCTGGTAGTTTGAATTATGGCTTCTTCATCAGACTTCTAAATATTTTAGGTATAGCTTCATCCTTATTAGAATACATAATTTTCTGTCGCTCCGACAGGGATATTCTTTTATCCTCTATTCGAGGTGACCCCCCTAGAGGCGGACGCTAGTTGGATTGACTATTCTGTTTCTT
>NW_018234786.1:14373-18782 GCF_001263595.1 Phalaenopsis equestris
GAGGTTCACATTTCATGCTAAGGTTTTTCCACCTCAAAATATAATCTACCAAAGTTTTGCTAGGCTTTTGCTTTTCCATCATGAGCTCTCCAATAGACACATGGTGTTGTGCCCCAACAAATCTTTTCACAAATAACTGTTCTAATTTAGAAAATGTTTTAACTGGCCCGTTAGGCAAGTCAGTGTACCAGTCAAAAGCAAATTCCTGACAAGCTGCTGACAAATTGCTGGCAGAGTAGAGCTTCATTATTTCTCGTGTTGCCATAGCTGGCTCGAAAATGTGCTATATGCTGTCTGGGATTTCCAATCCCATCGATTATCTTGAAGTTTGGGGCCAAAGAACCCATGAGAAAGGCACAACATCGAACTCCTCCGGGTAAGGTCTGCCCTTCAAAATTGGTGCACCACCCTTAGATTGGGCTAAAGCGTCCCGCACTTGTTCACCATTTGCTTAAATTCTTTTCCTGGTATGACACTCGATGGAGAATCCTTTTTCTGTTGATCATCTCTACTAGCTGAGGAAACTTCTCTCCTTTCATCGGTGTTATGTTGATACACCAAAATAATATACTATTTTAAGCAATTATTTTATGTTTATTTTTAATGATATTGCACTTTAAAGATGGGTATTTTTTTGTTTTTGTTGCAATTATATCATTTTGAGGCATTTGGAGCAAAGATGGTAAAAAGGATGAAATTTGAAGCAAAAAAGAGCCAATCTAGATTCTGGGGCATCATGTGCTAGATCGGTGCATGATGCACCAAAATCCAGAGAGCTTCCGCTTGATGCGCCAGATCGGTGCATGATGCTCCAAGGATGACTTTTTCAAATTAAGGCAATTTAATATGATTTTTTGCATGAATTTCAAAAGAAAACTTATTCTACACACCTAGATCTGAAGGACCCTGATGCACAACCTCTACTTGTTCCTCCATCTCGCTGGCTATTGTCGCGATGATGTCAGATATTTCAAACACTGGTTTCTCTTATTATCCTACGGGCTCACTGAACTGTATCGGTGCAGCGACCTTGGGTACCCATACCTTTTCCTTTTTGGACGATGATGTCTCAAGACGGAGCGTCTTAGTAGAAACATCAATATGTCTAGGGCAGGCTACAGTGCGAGGTAATCGTCTTGTCTTTGTCTTTGGGATTGTAGGAATGTCTCCATGATGGGTGACGGGTAAGATCTTCGGACCCTGTCTTGACTTAACCGGCCGATGACATGCGGTCCTGGTGGCAGTATAATCAGTAGTGATCACTGTGATATCAACTCTGTTCCCTAAATAAAACCTAACGGGGATGTGAGTAGGTGGCACCCCAGTTGTCTTGCGGGACTGTCTGGCGGATTTGACGCCATTCAAAATTTCTTTCTTTATGCTTGAGGAGATTGCATCTCCGACTCATTTAAGTAACTTGCTAACCGACCATCCTTCTTTGGTAGCAAGCCTTCTGAAAACTGCACTAACTCGAGTGATAGGAGTGAACTTCTTTCTCTCCTCACCGTGTCCATGAAGTGATCGTAATGCGGTAGCGATCCTTCGGATACTCTCATATCCATCTGTATTTGTCAGAGGATGGAATCTACTCCCTCGCAGGAGTGGATAAATTTCCAGTAACACTTCTTCATCTTGATGAGGCTCCTCCTCAACAGGTGTCTCCTTGGGAGCTTTGGCTTTGATAGCCCTCCAAACTCTTCTGTTGCGATTCCTCTTTTGAGTTTGGGTCAGTGGTACAGTCCTCAAACTTTATCCAATTTCAAACACGGGTGGTGGATAGCTAATCCCTTAGTCGGGTCCTCAATAATCATTACTTCTTTTGCCTTAGCATCAGCGGGGCTAGTAGGTTTGGTGGGTGCCGCAACGGCAGTAGTTTTAGACTTCTTGCAGGTAGGGAAGTCTTGAGGACAGTTCAGGTTGAATTCCGCAGACGACTCCTGTATTTCTGGAGCAACAATTTTCATTACTACAAACGGGGCTTTCCCGAGGATGACCTCGAGATCTTCAAATCCAGCTTCAAATTTGATGGTAGGAGCGAGGTTACGGGCTTTGTGACTCGTTGGCAAGTTGCAGAAAAAGGTCAGCGTTGGGTAGGCCATTGCAGCAGGCTTGAAAACAAAAAGTTTTGGGGTTAGCTATATGGCCAAAAAAAAATCTCGTAAGTTTTACTGCAAGCACTGAAAGTAGAGGTTGATCTATAAATCGGGTGAGTCTTAATTTATGGTTATTTTAAAATCTTGTTTAAGAAAAATTAAGAGGTGTAAAATTTAATTAATGTAATAAAGTTTCATACTGCGCGCAGCACAACACGATTGGGTTTAATTTGCAAAATAGCAAATCAAATTTGGAAGGGAGATGTGAATTATTTTAGGACCCAGTGCGGGCCCTATTTAGTGGCAGAAAATGCCCAGGTGGAACTAGTCCACTGACGCACCTATTGGGGGTCCGACCTCACATGAAAATTTAAAGAGACCTTAATGGCCTTCTGAACCCCTCTATTCAAAGGTGTTTGAACTGTGATAGTCTTGAAGTCCAAAGAGCTGGCCATACTTTCCTAAGACAGAAATGGATAAAGCATGCCAACGAAAGAAAGGTAATCTAGTCCAAGAGAGACATCAACACATTGTTGATGTATGAAGATAAGATTCCCTGATTTAAATGGAGAGAGAAGCTAGTCCCCAGCAGAGTCGCCAGAAGCTGTCGACACTATTTTTGGTTTGGGAAGTTGCCCGTAAGAAGCTACCGGTTACCAGAATTGAAATCTCGTTGCGCGCTTCATAAGGACGTTAAAGTTTAGAAAAGTATGAAATCAAACTGACTCCATATTTTTCATAGTTTAAATGAAAGAGCACTGTACCTCAAATCCTGTATCTATCCCGAAAGAAAAAAAACAAGACTTAATGATGAGGCTCGATCAAATAAACTAAGGAATATATGACATCCGTTTGGTCTGCAAAACCTTTATATTTGCCAACGAGTTCCCCTATTTAATATAAAGAATTAAATAGGGTTTATATTAAGTTGGGTTCGGACATGCTTCCTATAAGGGCAAGCCCCTATAGTTAATTACATCTTAAATGACCAAAGTCACCTAAGAAGACTCTCGATAAAAATCAGGAAACATTATCTTAAAGGATTTCAGAAGGATAGGACTTTTTAATGAGATCAGACATAAAGGTGTGAAAGGGGATTGGTTCAAATTTGGAATATTTTGTTGTAGAGTTCAAAGGAGTAAGAATTAGGGGATGTCATAGATCCAGAGGAGAACCCCGGTGACTTCCCAAGCTATCATAATGTTTGGCTTAAATTTAGAGGAGAAAAATTTAAGTGTTTCATCCTGCCAATTTTATTAGTTAGGGCTTACATTTGTGTGAAACACAATCACAAAAATAGCCTAAAAGATGTGAGGGTTTAGGTCGTGACAAACGACAACCTTGAAATCCTAAGACGAGTTAGGGCTTATATTGTATTGTAGGGCTATGCAAAGGCCTAAAGATAAGGTGAGGATTTTCGTTGCATAAGTAAGTAACCTCAAGGTCCTATGGCTTTGTTGTTTATTTCTAAGGAAGAAAGATTGGTTTAACTAAGGAAGACGGGTTTTACTGTTGAAGATGGCCATGCTGCCCACCATGTTAGCTCCAAGCTCCTCATCGCGATGAGTTTTAGTTTTCTAGTGTGTCACGTTATAATGTCAAATCAGGTGGCCCTATGGTTGAAGTTCTTTAAATTTTATAGGAGGATATTAAAGTTGATTATAGCGACACCGGTTAGGATCCTATGGTTCCCTCGTTCCGACACCAATATTTTTTATTGGATTCACTTAGTCCAAATTATTAAACTCAACTTAATGAGTTCCATAATTTCATTTAAACCGTAGGAAGCCTCGTTAACAACCATAGGTTACCTCCTCTGAGAGATTCCCGATCATCCAATAGAGACATCTTAATTTAGTTGAAGTTGTAGTTTTGTATGATGTTTGTGATTAAATTTTGAGTTGTTTTATATTTTGAATGTTAAGGTGGTGAATTTTATCTTGGTTGATTTTAGTTTTGGTTTTGGTTTTGGTTTTAGTTTAGGTTTTGTGGCTATCCTGATAGTTTTAGTTTTCATGCAGGGTGACATCCTTGTTTAGAATGCAAATTGTGTAAGCATGACAGTGCAAGAAAGACAACGCTGAAAATTGCAAAAGCGTACCTGGCGAGTCTTCTCGTTCCACCACCTGAAACTCAAAAGGCATGTTAAGACAGTTTATATGAGATAGGGAAGTAGAATTTTGGTAGTTTTCATAACCCTATGTCATATCTTGGTGGGTCCTTAGGAGTTTAATTAAAGATGATTTTGTCAAGCAAAACATATTAGGTTCAGTAGATCTCTGAGGTATCCAACAGATCTAGAGAAAGAAGCAGGTT
>NW_018234786.1:19325-20042 GCF_001263595.1 Phalaenopsis equestris
TAAGGCTAAATTTCCAAAATTACACATTTTCCCCTAAGGCTCTATCACTTCATAATTTATCAAATTTAATCCAAATGACTTTGAAATTTTTATCCTACCTCATTTATGGGTCAATTAAGACATCAGAGAAGAAAATATGATTTTTTAAAATTTAATTTAATTTATATAATTATTTCCATGTAAAAATAAGATTTTCCAAAGAAATCCCTAACTTGACCAAGATAACTCCTAATCCCTTGAAATTTTTTACTGGAGGTAGAACTAGACCAAAGAAGCCTTTCGACAAAATTTCATGATTTTTTGAGATTTATCTGAATTTTAAGAATTGTTGTAAATTAAAGGGTATTTATTAAATATGAAATATCTCAAATGGTGAAAATTAAGTTTTGTATTTTTGAAAAATGATCAGAGGTTACCCATTTTCTATTTTTTTAATTTTATTTGATTTATTGGAATTATTTTTAGTGAAACCTCATTTCTAGCGTTTAAAAATTATTTTTAAGCTTTGAATTTCAATATCTTTATTTAGAAAATCAGGAAAAATATTCTAACTATTCCTAAGTGATTAGGAAGCAATTTAAAACATTTCCATGAATTTTATTATTTTTGTGATTTTTAGAGATTTTTAATTATTTAAATATTTAAAATAGGCTAAAAATCAAGTTTTTATTTTAAATATCATTTTATTTTTAGAAAATAGCCCTGATCACAGAGAAC
>NW_018234786.1:20067-22932 GCF_001263595.1 Phalaenopsis equestris
AGTTATATTTTGATTTTTAAAAATCATTTAAATGCCAAAAGTGATGTTTATTTTTAACATCAACTTAAGTTATCAAATGAACTCAAAATATTTTGAAATTTTTATGGTGAGTTCTCTGGATCATAAACAATAGTGAAGATAAAAAATCAAGTCATTTAAATGTTTATATCTTTCAAAATTAATTATGATATTGATTTATTTTTGTGAAAACTAAGTACATTTTAAATGACTTGACCCATGAAATTATTTCCACGAGCTCCTCTGGTCATGGTGGACCTTCCAAAATTTTCTTGGAATTTTCTAATCAACATGCTAATTTCCATGATTATATTAAGCAAATAATGCACATAAAAATTAAGCAAATAATGCACATAAACATGATTATATTAAGCAAATAATGCACATAAAATTGAAAAATATGGTTCTCTATCTAGAGATTTCCTCTGACTTTGGAAAAATTAGGAATGTCCCTTTTGACACAGGCTACAACATGTTAAAATTTCAAGTTATTGTGATATGACAATATGCATGGAGAAACAAAACATTCAAATCAATATTTAACTAATTAAAAATAAAATATGCATCAAATGGACTTCAAATTATTTCCACATTGTTCTCCTCTGTTCACTGAGCAAGACTGAGCAAGAGGGAATTTTTATTTTATTTTTGTGATTTTCTTACACTAAGATATGAATTTTTAAAGGTAGGGATCATTTTTTGAATTAATTAAATCCCCATTTATCAATTTAAACGCGCGGCGCCACCTCAACCTACGACGGCTCCAAAGCTCCACGCGGCGCGTTCCTATTAGACGCCACCATCCACCTCAGCGCTGACTCGGCTCGCGTTTTTTGTTTCGAAGCACTATTCGGCTTGATCTCGACCATCCATTGGATACACGCGTGATCGAACGGCGCTCCGTCATCGTCCCAGATGGCCTAGCCCGAGAACCGTCCATCTTCTAGCCTTAAGATCTCTCTCATTTCTTAACCAAATTAAATGAATTTTTTTTAAAAATGCTCGTCTGGACTAAATGAACACATCCATAAGGTTATTAAGCCATGAAATCAACTTAAAACAAATGGAGAGTTCAAATAGGCTCGGGGCCCAGAGAAGAGTTGCCAAGAGAAGTCTTATACCTTGGCTCTGAGAAGTGAAGCTTCAATCAGAGAGCCTTGGCACGTTTGTTGGGGTCCAAGGAGGCTAAGGATTAAGCCTCTAATCTTGTTGTAAAGCCTAGGTGTGATTTTGCAATTTAACCAAGCTCGATTTCAGGTGATGGTCTAGAGCTATGATGGAGGCTATTTCTGAGGGTAATTTGATGAGACTTTGTCTTCTCTTGCTATTGTGAAGGTTTGGGCACAAGAAATTGAAGTTTGGTGGAGTTTCAGGGATGTCCTATTTCTGTCCTAATTTTTAAGCTCAAAATTAGGGTTACACATGGGGGATCAAGGCAGTTGAGTGATTGTAATGGGCTGTGGAAGTCTTAAAGAAGCTCTGTTAGTGATTTGGGAAGCTCTCTCTGAGAACATTTCTTAGCACACCTCCCATGGCCGTGGAGGTGAGTTCTTATAAAAATGGTCATGGGGTGGCTCTCCAGGCACAAGATTGGGCGCATTATGGTGCTTAGGTGGATGGCAGAGAAGCTCTATAATTTGATTTGGATGAGCTGGCATCTAGGTTTGATTTGGGTGAAGTTCCATGGGGGTGGCTCTGAGTTTGGCCATTTTCCAGCCACTAGGCCTGCCCGCCGGCCCGGGGGAGGTGGCCAGGAGCTCAGAGAACCTAGGGGAATATGTCACAGCAATTTAGTGCAATAATACCTAATTTTGGTAAGGATATCTTAAGCACATGCATTTTTGGAAATAATATCCCTTGATTTGGGGGACCTTTGGTCCATGGCTTGATTTCTTAGGGTCTAACCAATGGCTGAAGGGGAGTTAATTTGGTGACTTTAGGATAGTTAGGCCATCTTTAATGCATAGGTTGAATGTGGGTTCAAGTGATCAAAGTTTGGGTTTGAGCCAGATTATCCATGTCAAATGACCCAATTGATTGATCAACATTGTGTAGATGATTGTTATGAAGATTTTTGGTGAAAGGTTGAAATGATTTTGAGTTCAATTGGCAGGTCAATTTGAGAGATTTTTGAGATTTGGCCAGTTTGGGCATGTTGGGCTAGACATAGGTCTAGGTTGGGCTAAGTCCAAATTGAATGGTCCAGATGATCAAGGAAGGTGCTGTAAATATTTTTCATAAAGGGATGGAGTGGAAATTTTTGGGTTAAGGCCCTCAATTTGGTGAAATTTTGAGACATGGTCAATTTGCAGCAAATTTGGGGCTCTTGGACTTAGGTTGAAATCAAATGAACTTGAGTTCTCACCAAGGCTAATTGAAGGTTACATTTGATGTGTAAGAATGTTATTAAGTTTTTTCAACACAAATTATGGCCAATTGAGTGGGCTATAGGTTCAATTTCGTGGAACCAAGTCATAGGGCTAAAATTGGGTTTTTGGTTTAGATAAAAAATTGGGTTCAAATCGTGGACCAATTGGGCTTGGATTTGGTCTTTATTGGTCATATGAGGAGTTAATTTAAGTTTAGAATTGAAATTTGAGGAAATTGAGACCAATTGGATAGACATTTGAGGTGATTTGGAGAAAACATCGGCCTTTAGAGGGCAGTTTGGGGGTTTTTGTCAAAGATGGTCAAATTGACCAAATTGGGTCATATTATAGTTGAGGAAAATGAAATTGGGAATATTTAGGAGATTTTTGAAATTTTTGGAAATTTTTGGGATTTTTTGGAATTTTTGGGATTTTGGGCCAAAGAGGGGTATTTTGGTAATTTGGCCAATTTTGGTGA
>NW_018234786.1:26936-75810 GCF_001263595.1 Phalaenopsis equestris
TGAAATTGGATATCCAGAAAGCTTATGACACTATCAATTGGAATTTTATATTGGACACTTTAATTGCTAGGGGTTTCTCTGAGCCATTTATAATCTTGATAAAAAGATGGCTGTGTCTTAATAATCACTCTATCTTAATCAATGGTAAATGCCATGGTTTCTTCTCTGCATCAAGGGAAATTAAACAAGGAGATCCACTGTCTCCTACTATCTTCATTCTGGCTATGGATTATCTTTCCAGACTTTTAAATCAATTGTTTTCCTCTTCCCTTCACCTGACATATCAGCATAGATCTTATATTGGGGTGAGTCATCTGTCTTATGCTGATGATATTATCATTTTCTCCAAGGCTACCAAAACTGCTATGAAGGCTCTTATCCAAGGACTGACCCACTTCCAAATTACTTCTGGTATGCATCTTAATAAACAAAAATGTCAATTATTTACTAGCTCTAAAACTCTTCCTCAGATTAGGCATTGGATTGCTCAGTACACTGGCTTCAGCAAAGCCTCCCTACCAATCAACTATCTTGGTGTCCAATTACTCAAAGGGAGAACCAAGCAAACACAATTCAATGGAGTTATTGATCAAATTCAGAAAAAGCTGCAGTGTTGGACCAATTACTTCCTTTCTAATGGAGGTAGAATTACCCTCCTTAAAAGCATCATAACTTCCATTCCATCCTATGCTCTTCAAATGTTTACCATGAAGAAAGGTACTCAGATCAGGCTGGGTAGAATTTTCAACAAATTTCTGTGGGCTGGACAAATAAAAAACAGTTCCATTGGTTATCTTGGAACAAATTATGTAAACCCCAAAGTGCTGGTGGCTTAGGCTTTAAAGATTTTCAGCATCTCAGTATCATCAACTTATGCAAACTATGGATAAAGTTCAGAGCACAAGACAGCCTTTGGGCTATGTTTATGAAGGGGAAGTATTGTAGGGCAGTTCATCCTACTATGGCTCAGAAAAAGAAGGGTGATTCTAGGTTGTGGTCTAAGCTTCTGGAAATTAGAAACAAAGCTGAGGAGCTGTTTATATGGGAGCTTGGTGAAGGTCAAGTTAATTTCTGGCTTGATAAGTGGGTATGGAATGGGGAGAGGCTTCATAACTCCAATCCTAATTTAATGATAAAAGTGAAGGAATTCTGGAGTGACAATCAGTGAAACTGCAATCTGTTGGATTCCATCCTAACTAAAGAACAAATGCATTGGGTAAAGCAAACTAAAATCTTTCATAGGCAGAAAGATAGACTCATTACTAAACAAGCTTCCACCCAGAAATTGTCTGCCTTCATCTACCAACAGCTTTTTAATTGGCAACCTGTCAAGTGGGGTAATTTGATTTGGGGGAAGTGGTTAACACCTTCCATGTCCATTTTCTGCTGGAGATTGTGGAAATCCTTACTTCCTACTGATGACATTTTGAAGATGAAAGGGCTTAAGGGACCCTCCTGCTGTCAGCTATGCAGTAAAGCTGAAGAAAGTGTGGATCATTTATTCTTCTCTTATAGCTTCTCCCAAGGCGTCTGGTCTGGTATACTGAAACATCTGAATATTGAATCTTAAAGTGAGCTGGCAATCCTTTATGGGGTGTTGGATGGAATGGTTAGATGCCAAATTAATTATCATTCCATGTATTGTGGCCTGGTTCCTTTGGATGTGCAGAAACCAATCTAAATATGAAAACACCAAACCAAATGAGATGAAGGTGGTGTTGAATTGTACTTCCTATCTGTAAAAGATAACAAAACTTTAGAACTTTCCCAATATTTTCCTAAATTGGGTGTCTAGTGTGCAGAAGCTAAAAGTGCCTACTTTAGTTCTCTGGAACCCACCTCCTGTAGGGTGGGTGAAAGCCAATACTGATGGAAGCTTTTGTAAGGAGGTTGTTGGTGTAGAAGGAGTCTTTAGGAACTCTCTGGGGAAATGCATGTTATACTTTTCCTCTCCCACTTGGGCTTTAGATGCACTTGAAACTGAAATGATTGCTATCTTTTGGGCAATCTACCTTGCCAAGCATTGCAACATCAATAAGTTGATAATTGAGACAGATTCCTTCAGTTGTATTAGATACCTAAATCATGAAGAGCCTGCTCCATGGAATGTTGCTAGGTGGATTGCTAAAATACTGAGCATGTTATGCAATGTTGAAGTGATTTTCCAGCATATCTTTAGGGAAGGAAACACCCCTGCACATAGCTTGGCAGCTAGGGGGAAGGATAATGAAGAAATTGCTGTAGGGACCATACCTTCCACTCAACTGTCACTAACAAAGACAAGCAACACAAGAGGAGGAAAAGAAATACATATATATATATATATATATATTCATTCAAATTATTTCAATTTTTTCACAATCCTTATTCTTATTGTAAAGGGGAATGATGCTTTCTTAATATTGAACTTTCTGTCAAAACAACAACTTTGTTTTAATTTTTATAATTTGACTTCTGAAAGTTTAGTATTTAGTTTAGTTTAGCTTCAGTAATCTTACACTGCATTTTAATTAGCATTCACTTGAGTAGTTAATTTTCAAACTTTACACTTTACTTTACTTTTCTTTTTGTATTTTTAGATTATAAAATGATTTTAATAATTCACTTTTGGGATTTTCAAACTTCCATGTGGGATCGATATCTAGGACTCCAGTAGAGCCCTTTATTACTTGCGCGGTACGTATACTTGCATTGATTTTAAAGGGGATTTGATAGTTTAAAAGGAGTTTTAAGAGATAAATTATTTTCATAAAAAGTATTTTTGTTGGGATTATACTACATATTTATTATATATCTATCGTGTGTAATTTTGTAATATTAAAATATTTATAAAATTAGCACACGAAATCTGCTAGTATCAAAGTTTTTGGCGCCGTTGTCGGGTAAGTAACAAAAAATATAGTATTTTATTTTATTTTATTTCAAAAAAATAAAAATTTAAAAAAAGAGTGTTTGTAGTTTTATTTGAACATTTTCTTATTTAAGTATGTTTACTTGCCTTTTATTATTTACTTTCTTTTGTTTATGCGTAGTATAAGATCTAAAAATTTAGTACCTTACAATTCTGAGTTAGAAAGAACTGCTGGAAAAATTCAAAAATAATAAAAAAAGAAAGATCGTTTTAGCAAAATGGCTTGCACTTTAAACAATCTTGAAAATGGAACTGAACATCATCAGAGATCTTTAAGATATTATGTTAATCCTACAGCAGATAAAATTCATTTAAGTATACAAAATCGTGTTGTAGCTGTCAATTCATTTGAGCTTAAACCTGCTATTATCTAAATGGTACAAAACAATTAGTTTTGAGGAACACCAACTGAAGATCCTAATTTAAACCTTACTAGTTTTCTAGAATTGTGTACTACATCTTAGAACTGTGTGCTATATTTAAATATGATAGAGTATCAAATGATGTTGTCAGGCTTTGGATTTTTCCTTTTTCACTAAGGGATAAAGCTAAGATGTGGTTAAACTCGTTAGAACTAGGATGAGATTTATCACAAAAATTGTTATCTAAATATTTTCCACCTTCAAAAACTGCTAAGCTTAGAAATGATATCACATCTTTTTGTCAGTTTGATGGGGAATCAATTTATGAAGCCTGGGAAAGATTTAAGGATCTCCTTAGAAAGTGTCCACACCATGCATTGCCAGATTGGTTAATAATTCAAACTTTTTATAATGGGTTGGTTGGATATCTTAGATTGATAATTGACACTACTGTTGGTAGATCATTAATGTCAAAACCATTTGATGAAACATATTCATTAATTGAAGAGATGACTACTAATATTTTTTAATGGCCCTCTAAAAGGGTAAATCCAGAAAGAGTAGCTAGTATTCATGATTTTGATGCAATATTTACGTTAGCTGTCCAAATAGGTGCTATATTAAAGACGATAGATCAATATGGAATGAATTATTCTCAGACAACACCTATGCTTGAGGAAAATTAATTGGGACAAATGACTGAATCTCAATCTTCTTATGAGACTTTAAATTTAATAAACAATCATTCTAATAACCACCCTTATTCTGATTATTATAATTTTGGTTGAAAGAATCATCCAAATTTTAATTAGTGTAACAATAACTCTAATGATGCAAATGCGCAATGGGGAAATAATACTGTGATCCCATTGGGAAACTCCAACAATTAAGGGTATCAAGCTTATAAACCAAACTACCCCCCAAGATTTAATAATTTGCAGATTAAGGAGAAAAAGCTATCAATGGAAGAATTGACATTGTAAATGTGTAGTCAATTACAAAGTCAAGGAGCTGCAATCAGAAACATGGAAAATTAATTGGGATGTATTGCTACCGCACTTAGCAATAGACCTCTAGGAACATTGCCTAGTAATATTGAAGTAAATCCTAAAGATCAGAACAAAGAGCAAATTAAAGCTATTCAACTGAGAAGTGGAAAAGAATTGGGAAATAGAGTTTAACAAGAAGTTGAAGTTCAAAAAGATGAGGACGAAAATGAAAAATTAGGTGAAGATTTTCATTTTGAAGTAGAAAGTCCAATTAAACCAATGAAAATCACTGTAGAAAGACCACCACCTTCATTTCCTCAAAAATTGAAGCAGAAGTATAAAGATAATTGATTTTCAACATAGAGAATCAAATTTTTAAATAATTTGGAAATTTTGAGGAAATTAACGATAAACATTCCATTTGTTGAAGCTTTGGAATAAATGCCAAGCTATGTGAATTTAATGAAGGATATATTTAATAAAAAAAGAAAGTTTGTAGATAATGAGATTGTTGCACTCAGTAAAGAGTGTAGCGCTATAATTCAGAAAAAGCTTCCTAAGAAACTTAAAGTTCCTGGAAATTTTACAATTCCTTGTGCTATTAGAGAATGATTTTATGGAAAAGCTTCATGTGATTTTTCAAAAGGTTGGGCTTAGGAGATATTTCACCTACAACTGTAACTCTTCAGTTAGTTGACATTCGTTTACCTATCCTAAAGGAATTATAGAAGATGTTTTGGTGAAAGTCGATAATTTTTTTCTTTCTTGTGGACTTTATTATATTAGATATAGAGGGAGATAAAGAATATCCTAGTATTTTGGGGAGCCTATTTCTTATTACAGAAAGAGCATTCCTATCCATTAGATGACCTTTGATAGATGTGCAGAAAGGAAAACTAATTATGAGAGTTAGTGATTAAGGGGTTACATTTAATATTACAAAATCAATGAGATACCTGACAAAAGAGCAAGATATTGAATGCTTCAGAATGGATATTAATGAATATTTAAGCCATGAACATTTTAAGAAGACTTTTAAAAGTGAATTAGAAAGGAATATATGGAACATCAAGATGAGGATAAAATTCAAGATGAATCTATGGAAGTGAGTAAAGAAGATTTGGAGTATGTTCCAGAAAAATATGAAATGTTAAACCCTATAGAAAGTAACAAGAATTTCATTTCATCTGTTGAGAAAACTTCTGAACTAGAAATACAAATGCTTCCTACACATTTTAAGTATGCATTTTTAGGAGATTTATCTACATTACCTGTTATAGTATCCTCAGAATTAACTGATATGTAAGAAAAATAGTTGTTGGAGACTTTAAAAAGATATAAGTAAGCATTTGGATGGACATTAGCTGATATTAAAGGAATTAGTCCTTCAATTTGTATGCATAAAATCTTATTAGAATATCAACATGAGCCAAGAGCTGATTCACAAAGGAGATTAAATCCTCGGATGAAACAAGTTGTGAAGAAAGAGATTTTAAAATAGTTAGATGCTGGAATAATATATCCTATTTCAGAAAGTGCTTGGGTAAGTCCAATTCACTATGTTCTAAAGAAAGGAGGTGTGACTGTAGTGATAAATGAGCTTAATAAATTAATTTCAACAAGACAAGTCACTGGTTGGAGAATTTACATAGATTATAGAAAATTAAATTTTGCCACCAGGAAGGATCATTTTCCTTTACCCTTTTTGGACCAGATGTTGGATAGATTGACTGAGCATAAATATTTAGCATAAATATTTTTGTAATATTTTTGTTTTCTAGATGGATACACCAATTATCATCAAATACCTATTTCTTCAGAGGAGCAAGAGAAAATAAAATTTACTCGTCCTTAATGAACTTTTGCTTTTCGGCGAATGCCCTTTAGATTATGCAATGCACCTGCAACATTTTAAAGAGTATGATGTCAATTTTTAGTGATTTTATTGAAAAAGGGATTGAAGTCTTTATGGACAATTTTTTTATTATTCAGAACTTCATTTCAAATATGTCTAAATCATTTAGAAAAGGTTCTGGAACATTGTGAAATGACAAATCTCATATTGAACTGGGGAAAATGTCAATTTATGGTTGCAGGAGGAATTGTGCTTGGACATTAAGTTTCAGAAGAAGTTATGGAAGTAGATCCTGCGAAAATATAGGTTATATCAAACTTACCTCCACCTACTACTGTACGAAGAGTTAGGAGCTTTTTAGGACATGCTAGATTTTACAGGAGATATATTAAAGAATTTTCAAAAATTACAAAAACTTTATGCCAACTTCTAGAAAAAGATACAAAATTTGACTTTAATCAAGATTGCCTTAAAGCCTTTGAAACTTTAAAGGAAAAATTAATCACTGCTCCTATAATTATTTCACTTGATTGAGAGAAACCATTTAAATTAATGTGTGATGCTAGTGATTATGCAATAAGAGCTGTTTTAGGGCAGAGATATGATAAGATTTTTAAAGTTGTATACCATGCTAGTAAGACTCTTAATGATGTTGAAATTAATTACACCACCAGTGAAAGAGAGCTATTAGCCATTGTGTATGCTTCTGATAAGTTTAGTTCATATCTGATTGGAGCAAAATGTGTTGTGCATACTGACCATTTGGCTATTAAATATTTGATAGAAAAGAAGAATGCTAAACCAAACATAATTAGATGGATACTTCTTATGCAAGAGTTTGATTTTGTAATAGTCAATAGAAAAGGGAGTGATATTCAAATTGTTGATCATCTATCTAGGCTAGAATAAAAAGAAATACTTGATTTGGAAAAAGAAATTAATGAAAGTTTTTCTGATGAACAATGTTGATGACCAAATTTAAGTTATAAAAAGATGGGAAATACCATGGTGTGATGATATTATAAATTATATTGTTAGTGGTATTTTACCTTATGGGCTAACAAAACAACATGAAAAGAAATTCGTTTATGATGCAAAATCATATTTTTTGGATGATCCTTATTTATATAAATAATGTAAGGATTTAGTAATGAGGCGATGTGTGTCTTATAAAGAAATTCAGAAAATTATCCAAAAATGTCATGATTCTGATAGAATTGTTCATAAAATTTTACAATCTAGATTTCATTGGCCTACTCTATTTAGCGATGTTAATGTATATATCAAAACATGTGATCGGTGACAGAGAGTAGATAATATTTCAAAAGAAATTGAAATACCTCTAAATTTTAATTTGGAAATTGAAATTTCTGATGCATGGGGATTGGATTTTATGAGACCATTTATACTTTCATTCAGAAATATATATATGTTGATTGCAATGGATTACCTTTCAAAATGGATTGAAGTAATCACTTTTCCTCGATGTGATGCTCGGAGTGTTTCAAAATTTTTAATTAAAAATATTTTTACAAGATATGGAACCGAGAGTAATCATTACCGATGGAGGATCTCATTTTAGGAATGCAACTATTGCAAGATTGGTGGAAAAATACAATATTATTACATAAGGTTTTAACTGCTTATCATCCCCAGACTAATGGTTTAATAGAAGTATCAAATCGCAAAAATAAGAGAATTTTGGAAAAAAGTGTTAATCCTAATAAAGGGTTGATTTACTAGATTAGATACTGCATTATGGGCATATAGGACAACCTATAAGAAACCTATAGGAATGTCCCCATAGAAATTAATTTTTGGGGAGACATGTCACTTACCAGTTGAATTGAAGCATAAAGCTTATTGAGCAATAAATGAATTCAATCTCAAATTGAAAGAAGCTGGTGAGAAAAGATTATTGCAATTGAATGAGTTTTGAGGAAATTAGAAATGAATCTTACAATAATGCGAGGATTTATAAGGAAAAGATGAAAGAATGGCATGATTAGAAGATAATAAAAAGAGAATTTGAACCTGGACAAAAAGTTTTATTATATAATACAAGATTGAATTTTATTTCCTAGAAAATTAAATTCTAGGTGGAAAGGGTCATTCAGAGTTATAAAGGTCTATCCCTATGGGGCAGTTAATATTGAAGACCCCAAGTCTGGAAGAATATTTAAAGTGAATGGGCACAGATTGAAATCTTATTTTAATGGTCAAAGACCAGCTTTTAAAGAGACTGCAATGTTGGGTCACCCAGAATAAGACTTGGAATGTCGGGCTGTCTACTTTAAACCTAACACTTTATGGAAGGCAACCCATATTTATCGTTGTTTAGTTTGCTTTTAAGTTTATTTTGTTTGAAGTATTTTACATATATTTATGTTTAGGTCTCTATGTAGTCTTTGTATTTGATGAGATATTTAGAAATATCTTTATTTGGCTAATTTCATGGAAAAATTTATAATTTTTTGGATCAAAATCGAAACGGCAAAATTTTTGAAAATAGTGCATGATGCGCTGAATTCCAGAGAGCTGGCTTATGATGCGCCAGATTTGGTGCATTATGCACGGTGTGTCTGAAAATGATTTAAAATGTGTCAAATGGCGGTTTTTGGCGGTATCTTCTCCATATAACTCCTAAAAACCGAATCCAAAACATATTTTAGGGGGGAAAATGAGGGAAGAGTCACCACTTTTCAAATCCTATGGCTTCTCACTCTGAAAACTCTGTTAGATTTGGAATTTTAAATTGAAGAAAATTCATCAGTTTTGATGCGCAGAAGTTACATGATCGAGTGATGAAGATGCAAATTGGGTGGCCAGAGATGATGGAAAGGTAAGTTTTTCCTCATCATTTTTAAATCAAGTTTTAAAAGCCTAACACTTCTTCATTTCATCAAAATTACTGCCTACTATGAAGATTAGTAATGTAACAAAATTGAGCGCCACTTTAAATTATTACATTCAAACTGGAAATTCTATTGATGTTGGAGCTATTAGTGTGAAATTGATTTTGGGTTTGATTGTCATTGGATCTGTAACTAGACTTAGACATCCATCCATAATTTCCCCGCTGTAGAATCAAGCGCAAGTACCTTATGAAAGTTGGGAAAAAGTGTTTCTTCAATGGTAGCTGATGGATTCAGAAGTCTATTGCAAGTGATTGGATTGTGAGATGAAAATGATATAAATGTGTTGATGGATCAAGAATCTCAGAATTCATCACATGTTCAGCCCTACTACAACTCAAGTGCACTTTTGAAGAAGGTAAAGAAGATTGAAAAAGAGGTGCAGAATCTCATGCATGTGATTGGGAATATTACTGAAATGTTGGATCATCTAAATTGGAGACTAAAGAAACATTTTGAGCATACTGAGCGTATCGAAGATGGTTTGGTATGTATGTTTAAGAAACATGCTTCGATTAAGGAGGAAAATTTAACTGATTAATTTCCATTTCAACCCTTCTACAACTTGTATGTGCACTACCGATCTATGGGAGATATCCAAGAGGACAATAGTGAAGAAGATGTTTGATCTTAATTTATGCACAAAACTTTTTTGTTTAATATTATTTATTTTAATTCTTTTATTGAGTTCGATTGCATTTCCTTTCTAATAAGCACTATTTATGTTTATGTTTTGAATTTTGATGTTTAGATTTCAGTGTTAGGATGTTGGTTTGCTTAAGAACACTGAATTTGATGTTTGTTGTCTTGAAAAATGTTAGTTTGTAATAGCTCAGATTTTATATATAAATGTGAGATTTGTGTTGTTTGTGAATGTTTGGTATTAGTGTGATGTTTATATATGCTTAAAAAGTTTTATTTCAGTCAAATAGAGGTTAATGTAAAGCGATACGAAGCAGAATTCAACAAAAATTGAAATCTGGCAAATTTAAGCTCTCACGCATGTTGCGCCAGATTGGCCAGTTGCGCCAGATTGTCCTGTGATGCCCCATTTACAGAGCCTTGTCGCAGGATGCACCAAATTGGCACATGATGCGCCAAAGATCCGAACACGCTATATAGCCTAGAAAGATAAAAATCGCATGAAAAAAACTCTATTGTCACCACTTAAGTCATCTCGTACCTCAAGACCTTGGTCTAGGGCATCACATTGTGGACGAAAGAGAAGAATTCAGAGGCTAAAACCATAAATTTCATCTTCATTTGGTAAGAACTTCACTTTAACTTAGAAATTTTTTATGTTCACTATGATTTGCGAGATCTGAAATTTGGGATTTTTGATAAAAAAAGTTTGAAGAAAACTCATGGTGAAAAGTTTCTTAACAAATAATCTTGTTTAAGGAGTTAGATTTTTGTTTATCTGGAATTATTTGGAATTTCATAGAATTTTTAAATGGCTCCCCAAGTTAAGAAAGGAAGGTCATCAAAGGAATTTGATGCACTAAGATTTGTTAGTTTCAAAGCCCAACATAGTTACAATACTCAGATAGAAACAAAAAAGAATGATCCAAGAACGGGAGTTTGCAAACCCGGGTGGTGAGTTTGAGAGACTGATTCTTGCCAGAAACTGAGAAAGATTCTGCTACTTCACTGCAGTATCTATTGATCCGATTTGGAACCTGTTGTAGTAAAAGCTTGTTGTGTTGTGATCTGAATCAGTAATAGTAAGTGTAGAATTTCACTTTTTCTGTAGTTTTAGTATTTTTAGTTTAGTTTTTAAATTTTTGTATTTCTATTTTTAATTCTCAGCAAATTCTCTAGAATATAATATGTTTTATCTAATGCTTAAATCTTGTATGTAGTTTTACAATTAGTACCTTCAGTATACCAGAGCCCAGTTTCATAGTCAAAATCCTCTACAGGTCAGTTTTTATTTTCATGCATTTTCTACTTTCTTTCACTTACAAAATTTATACTAAAAATATTTTTAAAATCATTTAAAAATAAAAGTTTGGGGGAAAGACAATTTTATTTTGAAAAGAAGTAAACTAAATTTTATTTGTCCTCAATTAACTATATTTTTAAAAATTAATTTAACATGGCTTGGGATATTATGATTTAACTTTAAATGACTATACTTCTGTTTATAAATATTGTGGTAAATTTAGGTAAAGTGTTTTTTTTTAAAAAATGAAGGTCAATTCTAAAGTTAAAGATATTTGGTATGATAGGATAAGACTTTGTTTTTTCTATTTAAAGTAAGAAAAATTGTATTTTTGAAGTGTTAAGACTTTTAGAGTTTTTACTTAGAAAGAAAGAATTGAGACTCTATAAAAAATCTTGTTAAGCTAATACACAATTATCAAGTAAGGAAATGTGGGAAGTTCTTAACTTTAAGAAGAGGACGGTGGAGTTAAAAATTATTGAAGGCTATCCAAATATAGTAATCCACACATGACATGAAAAGGAAAAGAAATGATTGAAAATGATCTTGAAAAAAAAAATAAAAGAAAAATTAAAAGAAAAAGAAAAAGCAAAAAAGAAAATATATGGGGAGAAGCTTGAGGAGATGCCTAATCAAAAATTGACTTCACATGGAATGGAATTTTGGAGAAAATGAGGACAAAATGAAGCAAAAATGAATGTTTTTGAATGGTGCCATAGTTTTAGTAGAGTTATAGCGCCCCAGACTAGCGCTATAGCGCCAGTAACTAAATTTATAGAATATTCAATGAGTTTGGCCAAAATTTAAAGGGGTGCTTGAAGTGACCCTTGGTGATTTTTAGTTATCTATTAATAGGGCCAAAACCTAAATAGGAAAGAGTCTGTTTGGAGTCATTTTCATGCATTCCCTAACTTCAACCTCCGTATAGCTCACCTTATGTCCTATGCTACCAACTATGACCTACGTAGATTTTTAGGTATTTGGAGCAGAAATAACAAAAAGGACAAAATTTGGAGCCAGAGCAGAGAATTTTAGGAATCTGGCGCATGATGTGCAGTTTGACAAAGCCTTGGCGCATGATGCGCCAGATGCGCCAGAGATGACTTTTTGCAAATTAAGGTGGTTAGAGGTAAATTTTGCATGAATTTTCAAAGGGATACTTGTTCTAAACACCTTTTGAAGTACTTCAATGCATCTAGACACTTTGGAAGGTTCTTTTATGAAAGGATATATCTCTTGGATAATATGACACATCTTTTGAATTCAAAAGAGTTGACTTTTGGAGGGAATTATAAATTCCTTTTGAAAGGAGTCAGCCCTTAATAAAAAAAGAAGGATTCTAAGGAATGGAGTGCGACGTGAAAGGTTGGTGACGTGAAAGGCAAGAGAAAGAGATAGAGAGAGAAAGTGAAGGGCTTGAAGATTTTCTTCTATGATTGTAAGAGGAGAGGGAAGGTGAGAGATTTCTTTTTCATTACATTTCTAAGAGAGAATTGAGAGTTCTTGTAAAGAGAGAAAAACTTCAAGAGAACTTCTATAGATTTTCTTGGGAAGGATTATGAGATAAGTTGTCTTTTATTTCTTTTGTTTTGTAAACTTGTTTTTATATATGAAATCCAAGTTTTGTCATATTCTTCTCATGAATTATGTGTAGTCTTCTTTATCCTTCTCCCTACTTTGAAATATGGTTTTGTGAAGAAGTAATTTTGTTTCCTATGGTTTTAAATGCTAATAATTAGGGATGATTTGAACTCCAATCTTCATTTACTTTTCGATTTGGCCAATTGAAATGTTAAAATGTGTTGAGAAACATATGTTCTGAAAGGGCTCTTATTTCTAGAACATGGAAAGAATCACATTTGATTTCATGAGAGTATGTCATCCATGGTAATGAGTGCAAATAAATAGGTAAATTTACTTTGTTGGATGCAAAATTGGAGATTTTAAGGTGACAGATTAAAATCCCTAATTTGGTTCAGTTGATAGGAAACTAATGCGAGATTGTTAGCCCTCAAGGGAGGGAGTAGTAGGAGCTCTGGAGTGGCAGCCAATATCCTCCCAGCCTAACGGCGAAATTAGAGACCAAACTCTGGATTACTTAATGTTCTTTGTATAGCACTAAAAAGAGGGTAAAGAATATGATTGCTCCTATTTATCGCAAAACAATTTATATATATATAATTTTTCAAATGATTTTAATTTCTTCACAATCCATATTCTCATTGTAAGGGCAAGGATGCTTTCTTAAATTTGAACTTTCCACAAACAAAAATTTTATTTAGTTTTCGTACTTTTACTTTTAAAAGTTTAGTTCTGGTTTAGTTAATTTTGTCTTTCAACTGCATTTTAAACAACACTCACTTTAGTAGTTAATGTTCAAACTTCATTCTTTACTTTGTGTATTTTTAAAATAGTACTTTACATTATAATCTTAAGAACTATTTACAGGCATTTCCAACTTCCCTGTGGGATCAATTTCTAGGACTCCATTAGAGCCCTTTATTACTTGAGTGATACGTGTACTTGCATTATTTTCAAAGGTGATTTGGTAGTTTAAAAGAGTTTTAAAGATAAACTATTTTTATCAAAGTTATTTTTGTTGGGATTACATTGCATATTTATTATTAATTTTTCCATATGTATTTTTTAATATTAAAAAATAGTTGCAAAATTAACACACTAAATCTACCCGCATCAAGTCCTGAAATATGTTAGTGGATGATTTTCTAGAATAAAATATAATAAGTTCAATCATTCTTCAAAATATTCCAGAGATTCTAAAGTGTTCGGGAATGAACCTGAACAACTTTTAAAATCCCTTGAAATGTTTTGAGTTCATTTTGAACTTATTATATCGTTCCATTAATCATCTCAAAATTCAATTATCTCATTGCTCAGTGATCCTTGATATTTCAGCTATCCTGAGAAATGAAGGAAGTTAAATAGTCGCTTGACATTTCATTTGACATTTATATGAATGGGTACCTCAAAGGGCAAGTTCAAAGTCATTAAGGATTTTAATGCACAGAGTTAAAGTAGGGCCTAAAGTGTTTAAAAGTTTTTATCAATTAATTATGTCCATCTTTTCTAATCCCAATTAAGACAATTCTTACATATCAAACCTAGTTCATTATTAGGCCCACTTGATTTCAATTTTCAAAGTAAATTTAAGATAACTAAATATTGAAACAGGATTTGAATTCTCAATAATATTAGACTTAGTATCTAATCACCAATTAGTGGGCCTTAAATGAGTAAATTACTATCTTCATAGCTTAAGCCCATCACTTTAGGATAATCCTGTTGAATTATTTTCCAAATCATGAAAATTATCAAAATTACAATTTTACTCTTATCATGAAAAATGTGACAAATTGGTTTCTACCTTTTAACCCATTAAGCTTCAATCATCTAAGAAATTTTATTATAATCAATATTACCTATTTACCCTTTGATTAATCCTAAAATTTAGTTAAGGTATTAAAATTTAGATTTAACATTTTGCCCCTTGGGCTCCCTATTCTATAACTTATCAAATAAAACTCGAGCAAACTTGAAATTTCCATGGGAACTCAATCATGAGTTAATTAAAATATTAGAGGAGAAGATGTGGTCTTTTAAATTTTTATATAATTTATATAATTATTTTAATTCAAAATTAAGATTTTTCAATATTTATTTATTTAATAAATCAAAATAAGATTTTTTGGTTATGATTATTAAATGTTCACCTAGGACAGAAGAACACTTAGGAAAAATTCCATAATCTTTCAAATTAAATTTTAATTATTATAATTATAAATAAAAATATTTTAATGAGTTCCAAAAAATCTGGAAACAAATATGCACACTTTGGACCATTTGAATATTTTTGCAATTTTTTGTTAATTTTATTTATTATTAATTTAAGACATTGCTTAAAAATGAAGTATTTTCTCAAAAATAATTTTTATTTTTCTTAAGTGCCCCTAATCACAAGGAACTCAGAAAACCACTTTTGATAATTTCTCTAATTATATATAAATTAATATAATTTTTTTTATACAAAAATACAATATTTCCTAGAAATCAACTTTAGTACTTATACTAAACCAAATAAATTTCAAATTATTATAGTAAGTTAACATGATTTTTTCTTTACAGTGTAGAAATGATTTTATTAATTTTTAAATAATATTTAATTTAAATAAATTAATACAAACCATAAGCACTTAAAGTAAGCACTTAACTAGCTATAAAAACATACAAAATTATCCAAACTGTTTTGGTATTTTTCATAAGCTCCTTTGACAATAGGAAACCTACTAAAATTCTTCTCATAATTTTACAAATGTTATTATAATTTATATAATTATTTCAAGCCAAGATAACCATCCAAGCTTGGAAATTAGGCTTTAATGCATAGAGATGCTCTCTGATCTTGGAAAAATAACAGAATATCTTCTCTATCATGAGGAATAAACCCCCAAGGTTTCAAGCTTTGATGAACAATACTTATCAATTAAAATTAAAACACCTCAGAGACTATTTAATTAATTAAAAATCAGAGACTCAACAAATAATTTTATTTTTAGTTTACATTATTTTCCTCTGTTCACTAAGCATGAGGGTATTTTTATTTTATTTTTATGATTTCTCTATGAAAAAATATGAGTTTTTGAAATTTGGGCAAATTATGAATTTTTGAAATTTGGGCATTAAATTAAATCAGAAAATCCCTATTTCTTAACTTATCTGACTGAGCTGCCGCGTCAACCTATGATGCATTGAGCTTTACACGCTATGCTCTCTAGTTTGGCACTGCCAGCCACTAGCCACCTAGTCAGCCCATGGTTCGTACACCAAGAGTTTGCCCGGCTTGATCTCGTCTGTCCATCCAATACACGCACGACCAGATAACTCTTCGTCATTGTCCCCGATTAACCTAATTCGTAAACCATTCAACTTCAAACCTTAATATATCAAGCTAGACTCAACCAAATACTTCAAGTTTGTTCCTACACCTTCATCTACTCCAGACAAACCTATCTATATGGTTGATCGAGCATGAAATGCAATATATACGCATGGAGACCAAATTAAGCTCAAATTGAGGGGAGAGTTCAATATCTTTGTCTGAGAAGTGTAGCCATACTCTGATGGTTGGAGAAGCATTAGATTAGTCCAACAAGCCTCTAGATGAGTTGCTTTGCTGTAGTGAATTTTCTACGTATGATTTCGATCAAAGTGGTATTCAGTTGTTGGTCTTGAGCTAGGTTAGAGGCTCTCTATGATGGGGCTTTTGTGGGGGATCAACTCCTCTCAGTCTAGGGATGGTGTGGGCACAATTAATTTGATTTTGGTGGATTGTGGAGGTGTGGAGACATGTGGCATGAATTACCCTAATTTTGAGCTCAAAAATTGAACTCTAGCAGAGGAAATTAGGGGGCATTTGAAATGATTTTGAATGTTTTGGGACAGTTTGGGGTATTTTGGTAATTTTATAAATTTTGGGTTGTTTTGGGAAATTTAGGTGGTAACAAATGGGTTGAAATGATTTTTTGACAAAATTGGGCATTTTGGGTAAATTTTGGGATTTTGGTCGAAATTGGTGTTTTAAGGGTAGTTTGGTAAAATGTGTTGATTCAGAAGTCTATTGCAAGTGATTGGATTGGGAGATGAAAATGATATGAATGTGTTGATGGATCAAGAATCTCAGAATTCATCACCTGTTCAGCCCTACTACAACTCAAGTGCACTTTTGAAGAAGGTCAAGAAGATTGAAAAAGAGGTGCAGAATCTCATGCATGTGATTAGGAATATTACTGAAATGTTGGGTCATCTAGATTGGAGACTAAAGAAACATTTTGAGCATACTGGGCATATTGAAGATGGTTTGGTATGTATGTTTAAGAAAGATGCTTAGATTAAGGAGAAAAAATTTAACTGATGAATTTCCATTTCAACCCTTCTACAACTTGTATGTGCACTACCAATCTATGGGAGATATCCAAGAGGACAATAGTGAAGAAGATGTTTGATCTTAATTTATGCACAAAACTTTTTTGTTTAATACTATTTATTTTAATTCTTTTATTGAGTTCGATTGCATTTACTTTCTAATAAAAACTATTTATGTTTATGCTTTGAATTTTGATGTTTAGATTTCAGTGTTAGGATGTTGGTTTGCTTAAGAACACTGAATTTGATGTTTGTTGTCTTGAAAAATGTTAGTTTGTAATAGCTCGGATTTTATATATAAATGTGAGCTTCGTGTTGTTTGTGAATGTTTGGTGTTAGTGTGATGTTTATATATGCATAGAAAGGTTTATTTCGGTCAAATAGAGGTTAATGTAAAGCGATACGAAGCAGAATTCAACAAAAATTGAAATCTGGCAAATTTAAGCTCTCACGCATGTTGCGCCAGATTGGCCTGTGATGCCCCATTTACAGAGCCCTGTCGCAGGATGCACCAAATTGGCACATGATGCACCAAAGATCCAAACACGCCATATAGCCTAGAAAAATCAAAATCGCATGAAAAAACTCTATTGTCACTGCTTAAGTCACCTCCTACCTCAAGACCTTGGTCTAGGGCATCACATTATGGACGAAAGAGAAGAATTCAGAGGCTAAAACCATAAATTTCATCTTCACTTGGTAAAAACTTCACTTTAACTTAGAAATTTTTTATGTTCACCATGATTTGTGAGATCTGAAATTTGGGATTTTTGATAAAAAAAGTTTGAAGAAAACTCATGGTGAAAAGTTTCTTAACAAATAATCTTGTTTGAGGAGTTAGATTTTTGATATAGCAATTTATCTAGAATTATTTGGAATTTCATAGAATTTTTAAATGGCTCCCCGAGTGAAGAAAGGAAGGTCATCAAAGGAATTTGATGCATGAAGATTTGTTAGTTTCAAAGTCCAACATAGTTACAATACTCAGATAGAAACAAAAAAGAATGATCCAAGAACGGGAGTTTGCAAACCCGGGTGGTGAGTTTGAGAGACTGATTCTTGCCAGAAACTGAGAAAGATTCTGCTACTTCACTGCAGTATCTATTGATCCGATTTGGAACCTGTTATAGTAAAAGCTTTTATGTTGTGTTGTGATCTGAATGAGTAATAGTAAGTGTAGAATTTCACTTTTTCTGTAGTTTTATTATTTTTAGTTTAGTTTTTAAATTTTTGTATTTCTATTTTTAATTCTCAGCAAATTCTCTAGAATATATTATGTTTTATCTAATGCTTTAAATCTTTTATGTAGTTTTACAATTAGTACCTTCAGTATACCAGAGCCCAGTTTCATAGTCAAAATCCTCTACAGGTCAGTTTTTATTTTCATGCATTTTCTACTTTCTTTCACTTACAAAATTTATACTAAAAATATTTTTAAAATCATTTAAAAATAAAAGTTTCGGGGAAAGAAAATTTTATTTTGAAAAGAAGTAAACTAAATTTTATTTGTCCTCAATTAACTATATTTTTAAAAATTAATTTAACATGGCGTGGGATATTATGATTTAACTTTAAATGATTATACTTCTGTTTATAAATATTGTGGTAAATTTAGGTAAAGTGTTTTTTTTTAAAAAATGAAGGTCAATTCTAAAGTTAAAGATATTTGGTATGATAGGATAAGACTTTGTTTTTTCTATTTAAAGTAAGAAAAATTGTATTTTTGAAGTGTTAAGACTTTTAGAGTTTCATTTAAGAAGAAAAGAATGAGACTTTATGAAAAATCATAAACTAAAATGAATTCATAAAGTGAAAAAAGGTATAGAGTTTTGACTTTAAGAAGAGGATAGTAAAGTTTATAATTATTAATGACTATCCAGATATAGTAATCCTCACTAGAATAAAAAAAAGAAAAGGAAAAGAGTTGATTAAAAAGATCCTAAAAGAAAAGAAAAGAAAAGAAAAAAGAGAAAGAAAAAGAAAAAGAAAGAAAAAAGATATATAAGTGAGCAGAAGCTTGAGGAAATACCTAATAAAAAATTGGTTTCACTTGAATCAACTTTATTTTTTCTTTTGAAAGTAAGAAAAATTGTATTTCTGAAGTGTTAAGACTTTTAGAGCTTCATGTAAGAATGAGACTTTATGAAAAATCATAAACTAATATGAATTCATAAAGTGAAAAAAGGTATAGAGTTTTGACTTTAAGAAGAGGATAGTAAAGTTTATAATTATTAATGACTATCCAGATATAGTAATCCTCACTAGAATAAAAAAAAGAAAAGGAAAAGAGTTGATTAAAAAGATCCTAAAAGAAAAGAAAAGAAAAGAAAAAAGAGAAAGAAAAAGAAAAAGAAAGAAAAAAGAAAAAGAAAAGAGAAGAAAGTTGAAAAATGGAGGGGGAGCTTGAGGATTAGTGCTTAATCAAAAATTGATTCTTTTATAACATTTTCTAAACTTATATTGGAGTATTAGTAGCATTACTAGTAAAGTTTCCATGAAATTCTTTTTCATATGAATGTTCTAATTATTGTGGATATGACAAATTACAATTCTTCTAATTCTTCTTTAAAGGAATAGAGATTCAGAAATCTTAAATTTGATTACTAAATATTCCTAGACTTACCTAGACATAGAATTTGAATCAAATTTATTAAAGGGTTTTTCTTAAATTTTGTTATTCTATATATTAAACTAAAGTATAGAAGTTATAAGTTAATCTCTATTTTAAGTCATATGCTTTTATTATTTTTAGGCATTTGGAGCAGAAACAACAAAAATGACAAAATTTGGAGCCAGAGCAGAGAATTTTGGGAATCTGGCGCATGATGTGCCGTTTGACAAAGCCTTGGCGCATGATGTGTCGTTTGACAAAGCCTTGGCGCATGATGCGCCAGAGATGACTTTTTGCAAATTAAGGTGGTTAGAGGTAAATTTTGCATGAATTTTCAAAGGGATACTTGTTCTAAACACCTTTTGAGGTAATTCAATGCATCTAAACACTTTGAAAGTTTCTTTTATGAAAGGATATGTCTCTTAGATAATATGACACATCTTTTGAATTCAAAAGAGTTGACTTTTGGAGGGAATTATAAATTCCTTTTGAAAGGAGGTAGCCCTTAATAAAAAAAAGAAGACTTCAAGGAATGGAGTGCGACGTGAAAGGGGGGTGACGTGAAAGGCAAGAGAAAGAGATAGAGAGAGAAAGTGAAGGGCTTGAAGATTTTCTTCTATGTTTGTAAGAGGAGAGGGAAGGTGAGAGATTTCTTTTTCATTACATTTCGAAGAGAGAATTGAGAGTTCTTGTAAGGAGAGAAAAACTTGAAGAGAACTTCTATAGATTTTCTTGGGAAGGATTATGAGATAAGTTGTCTTTTATTTCTTTTGTTTTGTAAACTTGTTTTTATATATGAAATCCAAGTTTTGTCATATTCTTATGAATTCTAAGTAGACTTCTTTATCTTTCTCCCTACTTTGAGATATGGTTTTGTGAATAATTGATTTTATTTTATATGGTTTTTAATGTCAATAATTTGGGATGTTTTGAACTCCAATCTTCATTTACTTTTTGATTTGGCCAATTGAAATGTTAAAATGTGTTGAGAAACATATGGCCTGAAAGGGCTCTTATTTTTATAACATGGGGAGAATCGCATTTGATTTCATGAGAGTATGTCATCCATGGTAATGAGTGCAAATAGATAGGTAAATATACTTTGTTGGACACAAAATTGGAGATTTAAGGTGACAGATTTAAATCCCTAATTTGGTTCAGTGGATAGGAAACTAATGCGAGATTGTTAGCCCTCAGGGGAGGGAGTAGTAGGAGCTCTGGAGTGGCAGCGAATATCCTCCCAGCCTAACCACAAAATTATGGACCAAACACTAAATTAGTCAATGTTTTTTATAGCACTCAAAAGAGGGTAAAAAATATGATTGCTCCTATTTATCACAAAATAATTTATATATATATAATTTTTCAAATGATTTTAATTTCTTCACAATCCATATTCTCATTGTAAGGGCAAGGATGCTTTCTTAAATTTGAACTTTCCACAAACAAAAATTTTATTTAGTTTTCGTACTTTTACTTTTAAAAGTTTAGTTCTGGTTTAGTTAATTTTGTCTTTCAACTGCATTTTAAACAACACTCACTTTAGTAGTTAATATTCAAACTTCATTCTTTACTTTTTATATTTTTAAAATAGTACTTTACATTATAATCTTAAGAACTATTTACAGGCATTTCCAACTTCCCTGTGGGATCAATTTCTAGGACTCCATTAGAGCCCTTTATTACTTGAGTGATATGTGTACTTGCACTATTTTCAAAGGGGATTTGGTAGTTTAAAAGAGTTTTAAAGATAAACTATTTTTATTAAAGTTATTTTTGATGGGATTACATTGTATCTTTATTATTAATTTTTCCATATGTATTTTTTAATATTAAAAAATAGTTGCAAAATTAACACACTAAATCTACCCGCATCAAGTCCTGAAATATGTTAGTGGATGATTTTCTAGAATAAAATATAATAAGTTCAATCGTCCTTCAAAATATTCCAGAGATTCTAAAGTGTTCGGGAATGAACCTGAACAACTTTTAAAATCCCTTGAAATGTTTTGAGTTCATTTTGAACTTATTATATCGTTCCATTAATCATCTCAAAATTCAATTATCTCATTGCTCAGTGATCCTTGATATTTCAGCTATCCTGAGAAATGAAGGAAGTTAGAGTTAGATAGTCGCTTCACATTTCATTTGACATTTATATGAATGGGTACCCAAAGGGCAAGTTCAAAGTCATTAAGGATTTTAATGCCCAGAGTTAAAGTAGTGCCTAAAGTGTTTGAAAGTGTTTATCAATTAATTATGTCCATCTTTTCTACTACCAATTAAGATAATTCTTACATATCAAACCTAGTTCATTTTTAGGCCCTCTTAGTTTCAATTTTCAAAGTAAATTTATCAAACAGGATTTCAATTCTCAATAATATTAGACTTAGTATCTAATCACCATTTAGTGGGCCTTAAATGAGTAAATTACTATCTTCATAGCTTAAGCCCATCACTTTAGGATAATCCTGTTGAATTATTTTCCAAATCATGAAAATTATCAAAATTACAATTTTACTCTTATCATGAAAAATGTGACAAATTGGTTTCTACCTTTTAACCCATTATGCTTCAATCATCCAAGAAATTTTATTATAATCAATATTACCTATTTACCCTTTGATTAATTCTAAAATTTAGTTAAGGTATTAAGTTAAGGTATTAAAATTAGATTTAACATTTTGCCCTTTGGCTCCCTATTCTATAACTTATCAAATAAAACTCAAGCAAACTTGAAATTTCCATGGGAACTCAATCATGAGTTAATTAAAATATTAGAGGAGAAGATGTGGTCTTTTAAATTTTTATATAATTTATATAATTATTTTAATTCAAAATTAAGATTTTTCAATATTTATTTATTTAATAAATCAAAATAAGATTTTTTGGTTATGATTATTAAATGTTCACCTAGGTCAGAAGAACACTTAGGAAAAATTCCATTATCTTTCAAATTAAATTTTATTTATTATAATTATTTAATGATTTTATTGATTTAATTACATAAAAAATATGTTTTACTTACAAAAAAATATTTTTATATTTTTATTAAATCTCTCTGAATCCATAGAACTCAGAGAAAAAAATTTCTCATTTTGTGATTTTAATATATTTATTATAATTATTTTAATGAAAAATTAAGAAAAATACACTTTAGGCCTTAATTTTTTTTTTAACTTATAAAAATAAATAAAAATATTTTAATGAGTTCCAAAAAATCTGGAAACAAATATGCACACTTTGGACCATTTGAATATTTTTGCAATTTTTTGTTAATTTTATTTATTATTAATTTAAGACATTGCTTAAAAATGAAGTATTTTCTCAAAAATAATTTTTATTTTTCTTAAGTGCCCCTAATCACAAGGAACTCAGAAAACCACTTTTGATAATTTCTCTAATTATATATAAATTAATATAATTTTTTTTATACAAAAATACAATATTTCCTAGAAATCAACTTTAGTACTTATACTAAACCAAATAAATTTCAAATTATTATAGTAAGTTAACATGATTTTTTCTTTACAGTGTAGAAATGATTTTATTAATTTTTAAATAATATTTAATTTAAATAAATTAATACAAGCTATAAGCACTTAACTAGCTATAAAAAGATACAAAATTATCCAAACTGTTTTGGTATTTTTCCTAAGCTCCTCCGACCATAGGAAAGCTACTAAAATTCTTCTCATTATTTTACAAATGTTATTATAATTTATATAATTATTTCAAGCCAAGATAACCATCCAAGCTTGGAAATTAGGCTTTAATGCATAGAGATGCTCTCTGATCTTGGAAAAATAACAGAATATCTTCTCTATCATGAGGAATAAACCCCCAAGGTTTCAAGCTTTGATGAACAATACTTATCAATTAAAATTAAAACACCCCAGAGACTATTTAATTAATTAAAAATCAGAGACTCAACAAATAATTTTTATTTTTAGTTTACATTATATTCCTCTGTTCACTAAGCATGAGGGTATTTTTATTTTATTTTTATGATTTCTCTATGAAAAAATATGAGTTTTTGAAATTTGGGCATTAAATTAAATCAGAAAATCCCTATTTCTTTACTTATCTGACTCAGCTGCCACGTCAACCTATGATGCGTTGAGCTTTACACGCGATGCTCTCTAGTTTGGCACTGCCAGCCACATAGCCACCTAGTCAGCCCATGGTTCGTACACCAAGAGTTTGCCCGGCTTGATCTCGTCTGTCCATCCAATACACGCACGACCAGATAACTCTTCGTCATTGTCCCCGATTAACCTAATTCGTAAACCATTCAACTTCAAACCTTAATATCTCGAGCTAGACTCAACCAAATACTTCAAGTTTGTTCCTACACCTTCATCTAATTAAGACAAACCTATCTATATGGTTGATCGTGCATGAAACACAATATATACGCGTGGAGACCAAATTAAGCTCAAATTGAGGGGACAATATCTTTGTCTGAGAAGTGTAGCCACACTTAGATGGTTGGATAAGCATTAGATTAGTCCAGCAAGCCTCCAGATGAGTTACTTTGCTGTAGTGAATTTTCTACGTATGTTTTCGATCAAAGTGGTTTTAAGTTGTTGGCCTTGAGCTAGGTTAGAGGCTCTCTATGATGGGGCTTTTATGGGGGATCAACTCCTCTCAGTCTAGGGATGGTGTGGGCACAACTAATTTGACTTTGGTGGATTGTGGAGGTGTGGAGAAATGTGGCCTGAATTACCCTAATTTTGAGCTCAAAAATTGAACTCAGGCAGAGGAAATTAGGGGGCATTTGTAATGATTTTGAATGTTTTGGGACAGTTTGGGGTATTTTGGTAATTTTGTAAATTTTGGGTTGTTTTGGGAAATCTGGGTGGTAACAAATGGGTTGAAATGATTTTTTAACAAAATTGGGTATTTTGGGTAAATTTTGGGATTTTGGTCGAAATTGGGGTTTTAAGGGTAGTTTGGTAAATTGGGGTAGGTTTTGGGGGTAGAAGGCTAGATTGGGTATTTAAGTAGGATTAGGGTTGCCAACCACACAACCACCCTACTTGAGTCATGGATCACTAGAATTCCCTAATTTGATTCCTCCATGCACTAGTCTCAACTAAACCCTAACATAGGGATAGTGGCCTAGGGGACCATCTACAAGAGTTTCTTGAAGAGTTAAGGGACCAACTAAGCATATTTGAATAAAACCTGAAGTTGTGAGCATAAGTGGGCGATATTAGGTGTGAGTGTGTGTGAAATTGATGAAGTCCATACCACCCAGGGTCCACCCTAGGGCAAACAGTCCTAT
The DNA here is from genome assembly GCF_001263595.1 of Phalaenopsis equestris. Taxonomy (NCBI): domain Eukaryota; kingdom Viridiplantae; phylum Streptophyta; class Magnoliopsida; order Asparagales; family Orchidaceae; genus Phalaenopsis; species Phalaenopsis equestris. The sequence goes on from NW_018234786.1 coordinate 51,755, forward strand.
GGGCACTCCATCTAAGCTCCCCCATACTGGCCCCACCTACTAAATATTAGAGGTTAGGACCAATATGTGGAATTTCAAATTGAGCAAAGAAGATTTTAGAGTTTCTAATGTCAAGGGTTCCTTTACTAGTCCTCTAAGAATAGTCGACAGGCAAGTCATATTGCTAGACCTTAGGCTACTAAGGAGGAAAGACTGGACCTATACCAAAAGTGAGGTCAACAAGGCTCTAAGAAGAGTAAGAGACCTCAACCAAAAGTGTGGTTAACATGGCTTCAATTTTGAGGGGTCAATTTTGATCACACGAAGTCAAACAACAAATCCTAAAAACTTCCTTGAGGTGACACCAAAGGCACACTTTAAAGGATTCATTTTAAGATGAAACCGTAGTAATCTTTCAAAGACAATTATCAAATCATACACATGATCATCTTTTCATTTACTATTGACAAACAAGTCAACCACACAACATTAACTTGATTATGGATAAGTTTGTAAAAAATTTGTGTCATGGCTTATTGATAGGTAACACCAGCATTCTTTAATCCAAACGACATGACTCTGCAGCAATATATTTCGATGGGTGTTCTTAAGGCTTTATTTGGTTCAGCTTTTAGAGACATTTTAATTTGATTTTATCCAAATGATCCATCCATAAAGGAGAATATCTCGTTTGTTGACGCAATGTCAACCATTAGCTCTAGAATTGGTAAAGGAAATTCATCCTTTAGACATGCCTTATTTAGGACTTTGAAATCTACCCAGACCCTAATTTGACTGTTTTTACTTTTTACTGGTTAGCCAGCCATGTTAAGTATTTTTCTTCTCAGATAAAACCAACCTCGATCAGTTTCTTAACTATGGCAATGACTTGTTGTTTAATTTCAACACGCATCCTTCTGGGAACTTATTTAACAGGAATCACAGTATGGTCTAATCCAAGTTTATGGACTGCAACTTCAGGGGGTGATTCTAGGCATTTCATCGTAACTCCAAGCAAAGTAGTCTTTGTATTCTTTCAAAAGATGAACTATTTCTTTTGCTTCATTGTCATTAAGGAACAAACTAATAAAAGTTGGTTTAGAATTTTCTTCTGTTCCTAAATTTATTACTTTTGGTTAATCTACTGTCGATTTAATTTCTTCTTTAAATTTTGGTGGTGCATTTTCAATTGTAAGATCAGATGTTTGCTCAGAATTAGGTCTTTCGGTGATAACTAGGAAAAATTTTGTGTCATTTAGAGGTTTTTTTTTAAAAAAGAGCAACAGACTCTAATTTTATTACACAATAAAAATAAAATACAAGTTCGGGAAAAAAGTCCCAACACACACACCCTATAAATGCACAAAAAAATTAAAAAGGACCTCTCTCCAAAAAAGAAAAAAAATACAACTCACCCACACCAAAACACAATAAGACTCCAACACACAAAACACCAAACTACAAAGCCCCAAAAAATGGCACAAAGCTACGAGTCAAAACAGAAAACAAAAACAAGGAGCAACCAAAAAACATCAATCTACTCAGCATCATTTAAAGCTAAAAGCATCATATTATGAGTAATAATATTATAAACATTAGCACCCTGTGCCTTTAATCCCCATTTAGCCGCCTAATGAGCAGCCTTGTTGCCTTCTTGCCTGGTATGAGTCCAATAAATGAATAAATGCTTTGAAAGATCAAAAACTCTTTTCATCTGAATATTGATACTCCAATGATATTCTTGCTGCAAATTACAAAAATTTCAAAGAATCAAAGAGTCAGTTTCCATAATAATAAATTTCCCACCATAATTAATAGCCAACTGTAAACCAAATATTAGAGCATCAGCTTCAGCAGCCAAAGGGGAATCAGAAAGCACATCTGTCGAGAACCAGTAAAGAATCGCAACTAAATAGTCTCTAAAACTTCTCCTACACTAACAAATAAGGAATTCCAACAACCATCAATGTTAATCTTAATAAAAGGCATCCACGGTTTATGTCACTAAATATTATAAGTAATCTTATTATGCATAGAATTAGGAATATCCAGAGGATGTCTCAAATGTTTCAAATTTCCAGAAATCTTAGTGTTAGTAGTCAAAAAATTTAGTCCTTTATATAAATAATTCAACACTAAGCTAGCAGTTCTATGCACATCAAGAACAATTTTTTTAAATTTACACTCATTTCTAGCAATCCATATAAACCAACTTATAATCGCAGGTATAGCAGTAAAAAAACATTTACCAAGCAGCTTTGAAGCATCGAAAACCTCAGTAATGTTACTATTTTGTAACAGATTTCTGTTGAACCTGTTTAAATGTAACTTCTATATAGTATCATTCCAAACATCAGAAGTAAAACCACATTTAGTAAAAAGGTGATCAATAGATTCCTCATTATCGTAACACAAAACACAACAAAAAGGTAATCTTAAACCTTTCATCTTAAAAATATCATCACTAGGAATGGTATTACGAAAAGCTCTCCAAATAAAAAAATGAGATGGAGGGTTTAACCCAATTATTCCAACTCCATTTAAGATTTAAACCTTGAAAATGTTTAAAAGAGTTAGCAAAACATTTAGCATAAGAATCACCCAATTTGCCTTTAATTTTAGGCACATCATGCTTAGTAATATCAATAGGAATTGAAGCAATAAAATTAGCATCATCATAATTAACGTTTTGCACAAGTTTTCTTAAACCCCAATGATTATCAAACCAAAGGTCATTAACCTTAATATTAATATTCTCAGGTCCACCATAATAGTCAGCAAGAGCCCCTTTGCCCAGCCAATCATCATACCAGAAAGATGATCTCGATTTTTTTTTATTCAAGGATTTATGAAGTTGACACCACTACAGTGCCAAAAACTTGATCCTTGTATGAAATGTAAGTTGTGTAATATATATATAATTATAGGTAATTAATAATGGGATTCTACGCAAGTATACGTATCATTATCAAGTAATAATGGACTTTCTATTTAAGCCCCAAATATCAATCCCATGGGGAAGGTGTAAGTTAACAACGATAAATTTTAATAGGAAATTTACAAAAAATCAAACGAAATCACTGTCACTAATTTCAAATGTTGAGATTTTTAAACAAAATTATTTAACTATTAGCAAAACGGAAATGCAAATTTTGAATAATAACTACTAATCTACTAACTATTATTCTACTAACTATGTTTATGTAATGAAGATCTCTTATGTAAAAAAACATCCTTCCCACTAGAATGAAATTCTGGTGAAATGAGATGAGATAAATGTTTATAATATGTATTGTGCCAAATAGGAGAAATTTTAATTCTAGCAATTTTAATTCTCTACCCTGATACAGTGCATAGAAAATCATTGGTTAATCTTAGGTTTATTTTCTAAATCCATGGCTAGGCTAGGAGGATACCGACTTTCACTCTAGAGCACCCACTTCCCTTCACCTGAAGGCTAACTCTCACATTAGTTTTTAAACACTAAGACCAAATTTAGGATTTTAGTCTGTCACCCTAAAGATTCTCCAATTCTACACCCAACAAAGAATATTTCCCTATTTATTTGCACTTAATTTCATGAACAAATTTCTCTTCATGAAATCAAATGTGATCCTCACTCTATTATAGAACGCATACTCCATTTCTCGGATCATGTGTTTCACAATATATTTTAATAAATCAATTGGCCAAATTGAAAAGTAAATTATGTTTAGAGTTGAAAAATCATCACAATTTATTTTAAATTTTAATTATGGCACATTTATATTATCTCTTCATTATGGTAAAGCAAAAAATGAACGTACAGGAGCCCCTTTTCTGATGGAATTTTGCCCCAAATAAAGCCCAAGGTCGGTTCTCCAAGAGGTGCTTTCAAAAACTCTTAAAAAATTGTCCAAAAAAAAATTGTCCAAATACATCAAATACATCAAACCTTCTAGAAACGAGGTCTGAACCACCTTTGGCGCCGTTGGTGCTAGTCTGGTGTTGTCGGCGCTGAGTAAAAATCCTCCAGCTTTTAGTTGTTCTGCGCTGTCGGCACTGACCTTGACGCTTCCAACACTGAGTATTTCCTAGAAAATGTCATTTTGACTCCAAATTTCATCCTTTTTTCTTCCTTTTTGCTTTAAGCTTTAAAATATAACAACCTGCAAGAAAACATCAAAATACCTTCCATTAAAGTGCAATATCACCAACAATAGGTATAAAATATGGGTCTAAAAATGCATATATTTTCAGTGTATCAAAAGACCAGTCACCTTTACCAATATCCCAACAAATCATATCTTCAGTATTTCTAGCAACCTTCAACATTTCACTAGGATTCCTATTAAAGCAATGCTTGGCATGCATCAAAGAAGCCTAAATGGAAATATTTTGATAAAAATGAAAACATAATTTTATATAATTGAATTTAATAGAATCATTTAAACTTCTAAAAACAAGACCTTTTTTTTAGGTTTACAAAGCTTCTTCGAGCTTTCCCAATGAAATCTGGAATGACCTTTTCCTTAAAACAGAAACTTATTAAGAAGATTTTCAATCCTCTTAATAACATTCAGAGGCATATTCATAACTTGAAGAGTATAGAGAGGGAAAGAAGTAAGAACACTTTTAAGAAGAGTCACCCTACCACCAAAAGAAAGAAATTTATTTTCCAAGGATAAAATCTTATTTTTAATTTTTTTAAACAAACTGAAAAATAAAGCACTCTTTTTCTTACATTTATCAAAATGAAAACCAAGATAAGTTAAAGGTAAAGAAGCTTTATTACAGTCCGTATAATCCATAATCCAATTTGTTTTATAAATAGTGATATTTTTCGAACAATAAAAAGAACACTTAAAAGTATTAAAGTATAATCCCGAGATAGTCTGGAATTTTAAAAACTCATTCCAAACTATTTTAATGGAAGTTTTACTAGCATTGGTAAAGAGGATCAAGTCGTCAACAAAACACAAATGAGATATACTCAAATTGCCTTTATGATTATAATTCAAATTAGGATAGGAAGTAAATAAATCATTCAAGCAATGAGATAAATGATCAAAGGCAATAATGAAAAGATAACGTGACAAAGGATCTCCCTGTTTGATACCTTTAGAAGCACTAAAAAAACCTTTCCTGGTCCCATTAATGAGAAGAGAGTAATAATTGTCTTTGAGAATTCTATAAATAAGCTTGCAAAAAACATTATTAAAATTGATAGCTCTAAGAATATCAATAATAAATTCCCATCTAATTGTGACAAAAGCTTTTTTAAAGTCCATTTTGAAAATGACATTACCACCTCTGCTTTTCTTATCAATATCCAAGAGCAGCTCTTGGACAATAAGAGCATTATCACAAATATTCCTACCTTTCATAAAAGCAGATTGATTCATATTATTAATATCATTAAGAATAGGTTACAACCTTTTAGCCACAAATTTAGAAATAATTTTTGACATAACCGTGTTCAAACTAATAGGTGTAAAAGCATCCCATGTATTAGCTTCACGAACCTTAAGAATCAGCACAATATTTTAGGCATTTGGAGCAGAAGTAGCAAAAAGGATGAAATTTGGAGCGAAAGCAGCAAATTTTGGGAATCTCGCACATGATGCGCCAGATTAGCGCATGATGCGCCATTTGACAGAGCCTTGGTGCATGATGCGCCAGAGACGACTTTTTGCAAATTAAGGTGGTTCGAAGCAAATTTTGCATGAATTTTCAAAGGGAGACTTGTTCTAAACATCTTTTGAAGTAATTCAATGCATCTAGACACTTTGAAAGGTTCTTCTATGAAAGGATATGTCTCTTGGATCAAATAACACATGTTTTGAATTCAAAAGAGTTGACTTTTAGAGGAAATTTTGAATTCTTTTTTAAAGGAGCCAATGCCTAATAAAAGAAAAAGTCTTCAAAGAATGGAGTGTGACATGAAAGGGGGGTGGCGTGAAAGGCAAGAGAAAGAGATAGAGAGAGAAAGTCAAGGGCTTGAAAATTTTCTTCTAGGGTTGTAAGAGGAGAGGGAAGGTGAGAGATTTCTTTTTCATTACATTTCTAAGAGAGAATTGAGAGTGCTTGTAAAGAGAGAAAAGCTTGAAGAGAACTTCTAAAGATTTGCTTGGGAAGGATTGTGAGATAAGTTGTATATTTTATTTCTTCTATTTTGTAAACTTATTTTTATTTATGAAATCCAAGTTTTGTCATATCCTTCTCATGAATTATGTGTAGTCTTCTTTATCCTTCTCCCTACTTTGAAATATGGTTTTGTGAAGAAGTAATTTTGTTTTCTATGGTTTTAAATTTTAATAATTTGTGATGATTTGAACTCCAGTCTTCATTTACTTTTTGATCAGACCAATTGAATTGTTAAAATGTGTTGAGAAAGATATGTTCTAAAAAAGGGATATGATTTTATTTCAACAACATGGGGAGAATCACATTCGATTTCATGGGAGAGTATTCCATTCTTGGAATTGGGTGCAAATATGTTAAGTGCAAATAAGTAAGTAAATATACTTTGTTGGATGCAAAATTGGATATTTTAAGGTGACTGATTAAAATCCCCAATTTGGTTCAATTGATAGGAAACTAATGCGAGATTGTTAGCCCTCAGGGGAGGGAGTAATAGCAGCTCTAGAGTGGCAGCCAGTATCCTCCCAGCCTAACCATGGAATTAGGGACCAAACTCTAAATAGTAATGTTCTTTATGCACTTGGAAGAGTGTAAAGAATATGATTGCTCCTATTTATAATTTCAATTAGTTTTCATAATTTTACTTTTGAAAGTTTAGTTTCTGCTTTAGTTAACTTTGTCTTTCAACTGCATTTTAAACAACACTCACTTTAGTACTTAATATTCAAACTTTGCACTTTACTTTCACTTTACATTAGAATCTCAAGAAATATTTACATGCATTTTCAAATTCTCTGTGGGATCAAGTTCTATGACTCCAATAGAGCCCTTTATTACTTGAGTGATACGTGTACTTGCATTATTTTCAACGGGGATTTTATAGTTTAAAAGAGTTTTAAAGATAAACTATTTTTTTTAAAGTTATTTTTGTTGGGATTACATTGCATATTTATTATTATTTCTGGCATGTGTATTTTGTAATATTGAAAAATAGTTGCAAAATTAACACACTAAATCTACCTGCATCAAGTCCCGAAATATCCTAGAGGATGATTTTCTAGAATAAAATATAATAAGTTCAATCGTCCTTAAAAATATCCAAGAGATTCTAAAGTGTTCGGGGAATGACCCTGAAAATCTTTTAAAATCCCTTAAAATGTTTTGAGTTCATTTTGAACTTATTATATCATTCCATTAATCATCTCAAAATTGAATTATCTCATTGCTCAGTGAACCTTGATATTTCAGCTATCCCAAGAAATGAAGGAAGTTGGATAGTCGCTTAACATTTCATTTGACATTTATATGAATGGGTAACCCAAAGGGCAAGTTCAAAGTCATTAAGGATTTTAATGCCCAGAGTTAAAGTAGGGCCTAAAGTGTTTGAAAGTTTTTATCAATTAATTAAGTCCATCTTTTCTAATCCCAATTAACAAAATTCTTACATATCAAACCTAGTTCACTATTAGGCCCTCTTGATTTCAATTTTCAAAGTAAATTTAAGATAATTAAATGTTGAAACACGATTTCAATTCTCATTAATATCAAACTTAGTATCTAATCACTAATTTGTGGGCCATAAATGAGTAAATTACTATCATCATAGCTTAAGCCAATCACTTTAGGATAATCCTACTGAATTATATTCCAAATCATGAAAATTATCAAAATTACAATTTTACCCTTATCATGAAAAAGTGACAAATTGGTTTCTACCTTTTAACCCATTATTCTTCAATCAACTAAGAGATTTTATTATGATCAATATTACCTATATAACCATTGATTAATCCTAAAATTTAGTTAAGATATTAAAATCCAGATTTAACATTTTGCCCCTTAGGCTCCCTATCCTATAACTTATCAAATAAAACTCGAGTGACCTTGAAATTTCCATGGGAACTCAATCATGAGTAAATTAAAATATTAGAGGAGAAGATATGGTCTTTTAAATTTTTATTTAATTTATATAATTATTTTAATTCAAAAATAAGATTTTTCAATTTTTATTTATTTAATAAATCAAAATAAGATTTTTTGGTTATGGGAAAATTATTAGAGGTCCACCTAGGTCAAAGGAACACTTAGAAAAAAATTCATGATCTTTCAAATTATATTTTAATTATTATATTTATTTAATGATTTTATTGATTTAATTAAATAGAAAATATGTTTTACTTACAAAAAATTATTTTTTTATTTTTATTAAATCTCTCTGAATCCAGAGAACTCAGAGAAACAAATTTCTCATTTTGTGATTTTAATATATTTATTATAATTATTTTAATGAAAAATTAAGGAAAATACATTTTAGACCTTAAAAAATTTTTTTAAACTTATAAAAATAAAGAAAAATATTTTAATGCGTTCCAAAAAATCTGGAAACAATTATGCACACTTTGGACCCATTTTATGTTTTTGCAATTTTTTATTATTTTTATTTATTTTTAATTTAAGATATAGATTAAAAATGAAGTATTTTCTCAAAAATAAATTTTTATTTCTCCTAAGTGTCCCTAATCAGAGAGAACTCAAAAAACCACTTTTCATAGTTTTTCTAATTATGTATAATTTAATATAAATTTTTTTATACAAAAATACAATTTTTCTTAGAAATCAACTTTAGTACTTATACTAAACCAAATAAATTTCAAATTTTTATTGTGAGTTAACATGATTTTTTCTTTATAGTGTAGAAATGATTTTATTAATTTTTAAAAAACATTTAATTTAAATAAATTAATACAAACCATAAGCACTTAACTAGCTATAAAAATATACAATACTATCCAAATTATTCTGATATTTTTCCTAAGCTCCTTTGACCATAGGAAACCTACTAAAATTCTTCCCATAATTTTACAAATGTTATTATAATTTATATAATTATTTCAAGCTAAATTAACCATCCAAGCTTGGAAATTAGGCTTTCAAGCATAGAGATGCTCTCTGATCTTGGAAAAATAAGAGAACATCTTCTTTGTCATGAGGAATAAACCCCCAAAATTTCAAGATTTGATGAACAATACTTATCAATTAAAATTAAAACACCTTAGAGACTATTTAATTAATTAAAAATCACAGACTCAACAAATAATTTTTATTTTTAGTTTACATTATTCTCCTCTCTTCACTAAGAAATAGGGTATTTTTATTTTATTTTTATGATTTTTCTATTCAAAATTATGAAATTTTAAAATTTTGACATTAAATTAAATCAGAAAATCCCTAATTTTCTACTTATCTGACTCAGCTGTCGCGTCAACCTATGATGCGCTGAGCTTTACACTTGATGCTCTCTGATTTGGTGCTGCCAGCTACATAGCCACATAGTCAGTCCACGGTTCGTGTACCAAGAGTTTGCCCGGCTTGATCTCGTTCGTCCATCCAATACAAGCACGATCAGACAACTCTCTATCATCGTCCTCGATTAACCTAAGATCTCAAGCTAGACTCAACTAAATCACTTCAAGTTTGTTCCTTCACCTTCATCTACTCAAAATGAACCTATCTATATGGTTGATCGAGCATGAAATACATCATATATGCATGGAGACCAAATTAAGCTTGGATTGAGGGGAGAGTTCAATACCTTTGTCTGAGAAGTGTAGCCTCACTCAGATGGTTGGAGAAGCATTAGATGAGTCCAACAACCCTCCAGATGAGTTGCTATGTTGTGGTGAATTTTTTACATATGCTTTTGATCAAAATGGTTTTCAGTTGTTGGTCTTGAGCTAGGTTAGAGGCTTTTTGTGATGAGGATTTTGTGGGGGATTAACTCCTCTCAGTCTAAGAATGGTGTGGGCACAATTAATTTGAGTTTGGTAGACTTTGGAGGTGTGGAGAAATGTGGCTGGAATTACACTGATTTTGAGCTCAAAAATTGAACTCAGGCAGAGGGAATTAGGGGACATTTGAAATGATTTTGAAGGTCTTGGGACAGTTTGGGCTATTTTTATAATTTTTGCAAAATCAGGGGTATTTCGGTATATTTGAAAATTTTGGGGTGTCTTGGGTAATTTGGGTGGTATCAAATGGTTTGAAATGATTTTTGGACAAAATTGGATATTTTGGGTAAATTTTGGGATTTTGGTCAAAATTGGGGTTTCAAGGGTAGTTTAGTAAATTGGGGTAGGCTTTGGGGGTAGAAGGCTAGATTGGGTATTTAAGTAGGATTAGGGTTGCCAACCACACAACCACCCTGCTTGAGCCATGGATCAATAGAATTCCCTACTTTGGGTCCTCCATGTTCTAGTCTCTGCTAAACCCTAGCCTAGGGCTAGTGGCCTAGGGGACCATCTACATGAGTTTCCCGAAGAGTTAAGGGACCAACTAAGCATATTTGAATAAAGCCTGAAGTTGTGAGCGTAAGAGGCGAGTATCAGGTGTGAGTGTGTGTGAAACTAATAAAGGCCATACCACCCAGGGTCCACCCTAGGGCAACCAGTCCTATGGGGACTCCATCTGAGCTCCCCCATACTGGACCCACCTACTAAATGTTTGAGGTTATGACCAATATGTGGAACTTCAAATTGAGCAAAGAAGAGTTTAGAGTTTTTAATGTTGAAGGTTCCTTTACTAGTCCTCTAAGAATAGTCGACAGAAAAGTCCTATTACTAGACCTTAGGCTACTAAAGAGGAAAGATTGGACCTCAATCAAAAGTGAGGTCAACAATGCTCTAAGAAGAGTGAAATACCTCAACCAAAAGTGATATTAACATGACTTCAATTTTGAGGGGTCAATTTCGATCACATGAAGTCGAACAACAAATCCTAAAAACTTCCTTGAGGTGACACCAAAGGCGCACTTTAAAGGATTCATTTTAAGATGAAACGGTAGTAATTGTTCAAAGATAATTATAAAATCGTACACATGATCATCTTTTCATTTACTATTAACAAACAAGTCATCCACATAACATTTAACTTGATTATGGATAAATTCATCAATAATTTGTGTTATGGCTTATTGATAAGTAATAGCAACATTCTTTAATCCAAACGACATTACTCTGTAGCAATATAATCTAATGGGTGTTCTTAATGCTTTATTTGGTTCAGCTTCTAGAGACATTTGATTTTATCCAAATGATCCATACATGAAGGAGAATATCTCATGTGTTGACGCAATGTCGACCATTAGCTCTGGAATTGGTAAAGGAAATTCATCCTTTAGACATGCCTTGTTTAGGACTCTAAAATCTACACATACCCGAATTTGACCATTTTTCTTTTTTACTGGCACTATGTTAACCAACCATGTCAAGTATTTTTCTTCTCAGATAAAACCAGCCTCTATCAGTTTCTTAACTTTGGCAATGACTTGTTGCTTAATTTCAACACACATCCTTCTTGGAGCTTGTTTAATAGGAATCGTAGTCTTGTCTAATCCAATTTTATGGACTGCAACTTCTGGGGTGAGTCTAGGCATTTCATTGTAACTCCAAGCAAAGCAGTCTTTGTATTCTTTATAAAGATGAACTATTTCTTTTGCTTCAATATCATTAAGGAGCGAACTAAAAAAAGTTGTTTTTGAATTTTCTTCCTTTCCTAAATTTATTTCTTTTAGTTAATCTATTGTTGATTTAATTTCTTCTTCAAATTTTGGTGGTGCATTTTCAATTGTAAGATCAGTTGTCTGCACATAATTAGGTCTTTGGGTAACAACTAGGCAAAATTTTGTGTCATCTTGAGGTTTTTTTTTAAAAAAAAAGAGCAAATGGCTCTAATTTTATTACACAATAAAAATAAAATACAAATCCAAGAAAAAGGTCCCAACACACATACCCGACAAATGCACAAAGAAAATAAAAAAGGACCTCTCTCCAAAAAAGAAAAAAATACAACTCACCCACACCAAAACACAACAAGACTCCAACACACAAAACACCAAACTACAAAGCCCCAAAAAGCGACACAAAGCAACGAGTCAAAACAGAAAACAAAAGGAAGGAGCAACCAAAAACCATCAATCTACTCAACATCCTTTAAAGATAAAAGCATCAGATTATGGGGAATATTCTTAGAAACATTAGCACCATGCGTCTTTAATCCCCATTTCGCCACCCAATGAGTAGCCTTGTTGCCTTCTTGCCTGGTATGAGTCGAATAAATGAACAAATGCTTTGAAAGATCAAAAATTCTTTTCATCTAAATATTTATACTCTAGTGATATTCTTGCTACAAATTACAAAACTTTCAAAGAATCAAAGAATCAGTTTCCATAATAAAAAATTTCCAACCATAATTAATAGCCAACTATAAACTAAAGATTAAAGCATCAGCTTCAGCAGCCAAAGGGGAATCAAAAAGCGCACCTGTCGAGAGCTAGTAAAGAATCGCACCTAAATAGTCTCTACAAACTCCTCCTACATTAGCAGATAAGGAATTCCACCAACCATCAACTTTAATCTAAATAAAAGGCATCCACATTTTATTCCACTTAATATTAAGTAATCTTATTATGCATAGAATTAGGAATAACCAGAAGATGTCCCAAATGTTTCAAATTTCTAGAAACCTTAGTGTTAGTAGTCAAAAACTTTAGTCCTTTATATAAATAATTCAACACTAAGCTAACATTTCTATGCACATTAGGAACAATATTTTTAAATTTACACTCATTTCTAGCAATCCATATAAATCAACTTATAACAGCAGGTATAGTAGTAAGAAAACCTTTACCGAGTAGCTTCCAAGCATTGAAAACCTCATTAATGCTATTGTATTTTAACAGATTTCTGTTGAACTTGTTTAAATGTAACTTATGTATAGTATCATTCCAAACATCAGAAGTAAAATGACATTTAATAAAAAGGTGATCAATAGATTCCTCATTATCATGACACAAAACACAATAAGAAGGGAATCTTAAACCTTTCATCTTATGAATATCATCACTAGGAATGGTATTATGAAAAGCTCTTCAAATAAAAAAGGAGATGGAAGGTTTAACCCAATTATTCCAGTTCTATTAAACAATTAAACCTTGAAAATTCTGAAAGGAGTTAGCAAAATATTTAGCATAAGAATCACCCAATTTGCCTTTAATTTTAGGCACATCATGCTTAGTAGTATCAATAGGAATTGAAGCAATAAAATTAGCATCATCATAATTAACGTTTTGCACAAGTTCTCTTAAACCCCAATGATTGTCAAACCAAAAGTCATTAACCTTAATATTAATATTCTCAAGTCCACCATAATAGTTAGCAAGAGCCCTTTTGCCCTGCCAATCATCATACCAAAAAGGCCAGTCACCTTTACCAATATCCCAACAAATCATATCTTCAGTATTTCTAGCAACCTTGAGCATTTCATGAAAAATAAAAGAATCACTTTTTTTATAAGTAATAAACATATGATTCTTATTAAAGCAATGCTTGGCATGCATCAAAGAAGCCTAAATGGAATTATTTTGATTTGGGTTTTTGTGGTGATTTTAAGTGTGAATTCTTCTCTAAGAAGTGTTGGAGAGGAAGAGAAGTGAGAGATTTCTTTTTCTTACATTCACTAAGAGAGGTTACAAAAGATTTGTTTTGAGAAAGAGTTTCAGATAAGTCTTATTTTTTAATTATTGTTGTACGAACTTTCTTTTATATATGAAATTTGTGTTTTGTTGTATCTTTCTCATGAAGTTTGAGTAGATTCCTTTAACTTTCTCCCTACTCTGAGATATGGTGAAATGAAGAGATAATGTGGATGTGCCAATGTTAAAATTTAAAATAAATTGTGATGGTTTTTCAACTTTGCTCTTAATTTACTTTTTGATTCGGCCAATTGCATTATTAAAATGTGTTGTGAAACATATGATCCGGGAAATGGAGTATGAGTTCTACAACAAAGTGAGAAAAAATATACTTTGTTAGGTGTAGAAATGGAGATTCTTGGGTGATAGACTAAAAATCCCCAATTCGATCTTAGTGTTTAAAAATTAAAGTGAGAGTTAGCCTTCATGGGAAGGGAAGTGGGGGCTCTAGAGTGGGAGCCAGTATCCTCCTAGCCTAGCCACAATTTTAGGGACTAAACCTAAGCTTAGCCAATGATTTTCTATAACATTGAATCAGGGTAGAGAATTAAAATTGTTTCTATTTGGAACAATACATATCTAAACCATTTATCTTATCTCATTTCACCAAAAACTTATTGTAGTGGGAAAGATAGTTTTTCACATTAAAAAACTTCATCACATAAACATAGTTTAGTAGTTATTAATTTTAAAACCTGCTTTTAAATTCTGCTAATAGTAAATAATTTAGCTTTGATAATATCTTAAACTTTAAAAATTAGTGACAGTAATTTCGTTTGATTTTATAAATTTTCTAGTTAATTTATCATTTCAAATTTAAACCTTCTCTGTGGGGATCGATATTTAGGACATAAAAAGAAAGTCTTATATTACTTGATAACGATATGTATACTTGTGTAGAATCCCAACTTTAAGTGCTTAACATTATTATTCGTAAAATACCACATCAAGTTTTTGATGTCATCGCAAAGCATAGTCAACTTTATAAATTTTACACAACTATATTTTCTCGGGATTAATTATCTCATCTAAGACTCTTTGGATTGAGAAATTATGTATCACAAGTGTTTGTATTTGTTCGTGTGTGTGAAATTTTGTGTTATTTTGTGTTGAATCAAATTTATGAAAATTAGTGAATTTTAAGAAAGAGGAGAATTAAATGAGAATAAAATTATTAAGATTTATAAGATCATTTAAGGGTATTTGACATAGGCTAGATGTGCATTTCACTTAAAAATTGAAATATCAAAATTTTTGCACTGGCGTCTAAGTGTCAAAACCCTACGCTAAAGCATTGGTTACCCAAGATGTAGGCACCTAAGCGCCAAACCAGTCGCGGTTAAGCACAGTTTCACTTAAACTAGTTCACCAACAGTTAAAGGTGAAAATTTGAGCCGAAAAACTCCATTTCTGTCCTGACTGTCACCTTCTTCCTCGAGAATTCACAATTTTGGGACCAAGGGTTCCTTCAAAATTGAATATTTCTTAGTGGAATTAAGCCAAATTCTATAGATTCCATCTTCTCAAGGTGAGAGCTTTACTTCTATGTAAAATTTTATTATTTTCACCATATAATTTGAGTATTTTTGGGATTTATCCAAAAATCACTATTCACGGTGAAAACATAAAATAATTCTAAGTAAAATGCATGGAAACGATGGTTTAAGCTTTTAGAAGTTATTTTTCATAGAATTTATTTTAGTGATTTAGACTTGAGATTAGGATTTATTGTGAATTTTATGTTATTTTTCGAAATGACAAAAAAAATGAAGAGGAACAAGGGGAAGTCCAACTTTAATTCTAGTAAATTTGTTAGTTCAAAAGCTCAGGATAGATATACTGAAGCGAAGCAATTAAGACAATTGATTCCTGAACTGTGTCTCAAAAATCTAGGTGGAGCATTTGAAGATTTAATAGTTCGCCAACAATGGGAACAATTCTGTTGTTTTTTAATTGTAGCGGTAATTTATGTGGTTTGAGAGCTCTATGCTAATCTCTTTGAGGCAGAGAAAGATCAAGTTATGGTCAGAGGAGAATCAGTAGCTTTTTCCCTTGAGGTAATAAAATCATTTTACCAGCTACCCCTATGTATATTGTGTTTTTATTCAAATTATAATCCGACTGAGGAAGAGTAAAATGATATTATATCTTCATTGATTGTGGGAAGAGGATTATGGAAAATTAAAAATTAAAGGAGATTAAATTTCTTTGTGTCAAAGTTAGATGCCACGACAAAAGCGTGGCACTATTTTATTTTAGTTCATCTACTCCCTACCAATCACCTCGATGATGTTACAAGAGAAAGAGCCACTTTAAACTATTATATTCAGCAATTTAAGCCGATCAATATTGATTCTTAATCTATTGGACTATCACTAATTCTGCTACAGTAGTAACTACTGCAGGTTTGGGATTCGCATTCTTAATCTTTTCTTTATGTGAGCATGCTGGTGTTAGATTTGATAGTTGGGAGGAGACTTTACAGCCTCTAAAGCATATCACATCTTATTTAGAACATTCTATATTTAGCTAGAGAGTAGGATTTTCTAGAATTTCTGGTGCTTCTTCATGTCATGCTTCTACTTCACAAGCATCTACATTGCAAGGTCAGTCTGCTTGTTCTGATTCGTAGGCACAATTAATACAAAGGACATTAGATAACACCAATTGTACTGCTGATAAGGTACCAAATTTGGAGAACTATGTAGATCATATTGATGGATATATATGAAGAGACATAGTGACTATGAAGAAAAATATCACTCATCTTTGGAAAGCCTTATCAAGGGTGACCAAAGTTTGGTATTTCCATTATATCCTCAATACCCTTCATATGAGCCTACTACTTTTTGCGATAGAGATCATGATAATGATGATAAGGAGGAGGAGGATTATTTTGAGTAGATTAATTTTTAAATTGTGAACTTTATGTGTTGTGGTTGTAAAGAATTGCTAGTCAGTTATGTGTTATAATTTTTTAGACTGCTACTATTTTTTGTGTGTTATTATTTTTTGTGTTAGCTATTGTTGTGATGCATTTATGTTGTTGTGAGTAGTTATATTTGTTTTTGTGGTAGTAATTGTGTTAACAGTGTTGTTTAGTACATTTTGTTAGTTTGTGTAGAACTTACTCCAGAGATAGTAGGAAGGTTTAATATATTACCAACTTTCACTTAAGAAATTCATGTTTAAATTTTCAATTTACTACAATGTATTTTCTTTATGTTGTTATTATGAATTTGTGATAGTGTGTGTTTATTTGCTTTTATGTTTTCCTCCACTGCATAGAAGTCTAAAGAATCTCATATATGTTAAAGTTAAGTTAAAATTTGATCAATTAATTTTTACTCCTATTTTTAATTTTTGTACTTGTATATTTAGGGTATGAAAATTCCTATAAGCATATTAATTTTAGTTTTCATTCCTTTCTGTATATATGATGCTAAAATGTTTTATCTTATTAAAAAAAATTAAGTATGGGGAGATGAAAAATAAATTTCCAAAACTTGAATTTTATTTGTTCTCAAATGAGCTATAAATAAATTTGATGTTGTATTGAAACAAAATATGATTCCTATGAAGTTTTATTGAGGAAGTAAAATTTTGAATAGAGAAATGAGTAAGAAAATTTTGTTGAAACCAATAGTAATGAAAAAAATTTTGAAGTTAAAAATTTTTAGTGTAGAAATGATAAATATTGTGTAACTATCTTTAGTAGGAGAAGTTGTATTTTTGAAAAATATAGAAGGATTAGACTTTTATTTTTAATAATTAAATTTCTTTTATTAAAAATAATTTTCAAAACTATTATTATATTTTTAAGTAAAGGGTTTATATCAAACCATTCCTTTAGAAAAGGAAGAGTGGAATTCAAAATCGTTAAAAACCTACCTTGATATAGTAATCCTCACCTAAAAAGAAAAAGAAAAAAAAAGAAAAGAAAAAGAGAAATAAAGTTGAAATAGGGAGGAGAAGCTTGAGGATTAGAGCTTAATCAAAAATTGGTTCCATGTCTGATCTTTTTAAAGCATAAGATTTGAGAAACTCTTAAGGTTAAGGATATAATTTAGTAAGCATAATTATTCTTAAAAAAAAATTAAGTGGAGAAGATAGAATGCCTAAAACTTTATATTTAGAGAATTTACAAGTATTTCTGAACTAGATATGAACTCATATTTACAAAATTCTTTACATTAAAGATTTATAAACTATAAATTGGTCTCATTTGCAAATTTTTTTTTAAAATTGGACTACTATATTTTTAGATCAAAATTTTAGAATATCTTAAAGAAAATCATTTACATAATCTCCTTATTTTGGTTTTGAAAGATTGGAGTGTCACATGATGACAAGTAAGATTTTAAGTTTGGGGGATTTTGATAATCTTAAAAGATATATCATTTATGTATACATTTTTATACCTATTTTTGAGGATGTTGTACCCTAATGGCCTTAATGGAAGGTATTTGTGTGTTTTTCATTTAGGTATAGTCAAATGGATGAAAAATGGTGAAAGGAATGAAAAAGGATCAAATTTGGAGCAAAAATGAAGAAGGTTTGCAAACGAAATGTGGCGCTTAAGTGCCCTGGACTGGTGCTCAAGCGCTAGGAAAATAGAGAATGTCACACCTAAGTGCTACATACCTCGTGCTTATGCGCCAGAGGTAGTTATTTGAAAATTCAATGAATTTAGATGAATCTTTAAAGGGGTGTTTGAAGCAACTCTTGGTGAAAATGTGGTTTATGGTTAATGGGCATGATAATACATTTAAATGGCTATTGAAAGGAGGCAACTCCTGGAAGATTCATATAATGTGGACACATTTTTGAAGAGACACAAAAGTACCATTTGGAAAATTATAAAAGAAAACTTCAATTGAATGATCGAGGACTCTCGATTAGCCATCGCCGCCCCCTCTCTTTGAATCTTCTTTCTACCACTCTCATAGACTAAATAGGATAATTTAGAGAGAATAAAGGGTGGAGTTATAGTGTGTTAGTAGAGAGTATTGTAAGAGAAAGGAAGAGAAGAGATTCAAAAGAACTTCAAGAGTTTGGAGGAGAGAAATTTGAGATAAGTTTTTATTTTTGTGACTACATTTGGTTTTAATTTAGAGGAGTTTAGCCCCTAGGTGGAGGGAGAAGAGGGAACTCTAGAGTGAGAGCTAGTATCTTCCTTACCTAGCTCTTCTTCAGGACTATTCAAACTTTAAATTAGCCAATGGATTATTCTAACTATAAATTAATTAATGTTCATTATAGTATTTCTAGTAAGGGTAATGAATAATCATGCTCTTATTTGGTACAACACAAGTTGAATACTTCCACAACAAAATTTCTATACTTATTACTGATTTATGATAAGGAAAAAAGATATTTATTTATATTGCTTTCATCATACAAAAATCAAATTAAATTTAGTTAGTTGTTTACTTTATTTTTAATTATAAAAAATTATCGAAAAGAATCAAACTTTCATTCCTATGCATCTATAGTTTGAATAAGAATATTTTGCAAATTAGAGTTTGTTATCTAATTTCTTCTTAAAAGTTTGTAGTTCTCCCTGTGGGTTTGATATTCGGGGCTTAATAAAAAAATTTTATTTTACTTAATAACGATATGTATACTTGTGTAGTATTCTAATATTTAAATATATTAGTTGCACTCTTATTTGCTTTAGAGTCAAGTTTTTGCCATCGTTGTAAAGGAAGAAATATAAATAAGAAAAATTGGGAATATAACCACACATACGTTGTAGTACTATCGTAAAAGTCAGGATCAGTGGCTCATGTAGTGGATAGAATTCTTAAGTTAAGTTGGTTAACTTCCTCCATCTAAGCATATGAGTCATGTATCGTATTTAGGGAAAAATAACACATAACCTCCCCTTCCCTCATTTTCATAATTTGGTTATGATGAGTCATAATTATGGTGAGGAGAATGACTTGAACAAGGTATCTTCTCCTATTGGATGGAGAGTGAGGTGAGTGATGACTTCACAATGTCTTCCTTCAAGAGTTTCATGAAGGAATGACACCTCCTTTCTCCCCTCATAATGGTCTCAAGATGACTTTTGACTTAGGTCAAGAATTGTGGCTCATGGGTCTTTCATGGGACTTGGCAAGTTATGATAGGTTTCATGGATCATGGATGACCCATTAGTAATTTTTCATTAGATGAATTTAGGGTTTAAGTGTAAAGCATGAGTTTAGGTTTGTCATGGGTTTATCTTGTCATGGACTTAAACCATGATTTTAGACTTAAATCCTAGGTCTAATGATCTTTAATTTCACTTTCTCTAATTAACTAAAGAATTAATTAATTGAGATAATAAAAATAATTTTATTAAAAGACCAAATTTTGCTAAAAAATTGTAGAGTTGACCAAGTTTTACCACGGTTGACCATGGCTAACCATGGTTGACCAATTTAGGAACAAGGTTGACCAAGGTGACTTACTTGTCCATGTCATGGTTGAGTTAGTCATGAGGTCATTAGATTTGATATTATAGCTGGTCTTGACCATATGGTGATCATTTGGGTCTATGGTTGACCAAAAAGTCCAGTTTGACCAATTTGGTATTTAGGTTAACCAAATGGTTTAGTTTGATCAATTTTGTGTCTTGGTTGACCAAAGAGTTTAATTTGACCAATTTTAACTAAAGTTGACCATTTTGATCAAGGTTGACCAATTTTGACCAAGTTTGACCAATTGGGTATCAGCGTTGACCACATGGTCAATGTTGTGATCATAAGGTTCAGATGATCCTAAATCAGGGTCTGTTGTCATTAATGTGATAACCCTAGAGTGTTACCAAATTTTTTTCTTAAAGGAACACATTAGGGTTTTACCTTAAATTTTAAGGTTTAGAGACGCTTGATAAGATTTAAGGAATAAATGTTGGTAGACTTCTTTCTCAAAATAATTCATAAATGTTATTCAAAATTGACCCTCACAAAAGTGAGGTCAACACCCAAGAACTACACATTTTCTAAACCTAATATCTCGCTCGATACTCAACCAAATAACATGGGATTTGATCCTACACCTTCATCTAGTCAAGGTAAACCTATCTAAATTGTTGATCAAGTATGAAATTAAAATTTTCATCATAAAAACCCAAATCGAGCTTGGACTTGGGGAAAATGGTGTATACCTTAGTGATCCTGATATTTTGTATATGTAAGGATTTATGATATCGACACTACTACTTGAAGATTTTAATCCCCGGCAATGGCGCCAAAAACTTGATCCCTGAATACTTAATGCTTATGCACAGTATAGCAATAGTTCTTATGGTTTTTTTCACTTATATTTTCTTATTTGCAATAAAACCAAAAATTTAATTTTGAAGAAAAATAAGAATTTAACTTTTTAATTTATATATATATTTATATTAGGATACTACGTAAGTATACGTATCCTTATCAAGTAATATATGACTTTTCGATTAAGACCTGAATATCAAACCCACAGGGAAGATTATGCAATATGCACTTTTTAGAAAGTTTCTCTATTTTTAAAAAGATAATTACTTAAACTAAAAATAATTTTTGCAGGAATTTAAAATGTAAATATTCTTGGTATTTTTGATATTTTAACAAAACAGTAACAACTTAAAAAGAAAACTAATGTTTTTGTAGAAGAAAAGTATTTAATACGAAAATATATTTCTTCTTATAATGAATCAGTAATAAGTATAGCAATTCTATTGTGGAAGTATGCAAATTGTGTTGTGCCAAATAAGAGCAATAATATTCTTTACCCTTATTAGAGATGCTATAAAGAACATTGACTAATTTAAAGTTTGAATAGTTCTGAAGACCGGCAAGGCAGGGAAGATACTAGCTCTCACTTTAGAGTTCTCTCGATTCCCTCCACCTGGGGGCTAACATTCTTGTATCAGAACCTAAAATAATAAGCCAAGTTGGGGGCTTTAACCTGTCACTTTAAATAACTCTAACTCTACACCCATCAATGATAATTTTCCTATTTATTTGCACTCAATCATATGAACTACATTCTCATTCATACAACCTCATGTGATTCTTTCCAATTATTGACTGAGACAATACCAGCCTGGTTCTTACATGTTCTTACAGCAAATTTTAACATCTGGATTGGTCAAATCAAGAAGTAAATGAAGTGCATGAATTTAAATCATCACAACTTCCTCCATCATTAATGATCAATACTCTCCACAACTTCCATCCAAAACTTAATTAATTTTAAGAAGAAAGATAATGAAAACTACTCAGAATCCATGGAGAAAACAAAACCACACTTTAGTTTAAAAGAAGAAAACATTATCAAACCAACAAATCTCGATTAAAACCAAAAGTAGTCTAAAATTAAAAGATAAAAACTTATCTCAAGTCCTAAACCAAACTCTTGAAGTTCCTTTGTATCTTTTCTCTTTTACAATCACTCAAAAATAAAATAACAAAAAGGATAAAGTAAATAAAAAGTTGTTCCTGAAAATCTCTCCAAACTAACTCTCCAGAAAAGAACTTTCAAAACTTGCCAATATTTTCAGGACTCTTTCTAAGTCCTCTCTTCTTTCTTTTATAGTTTTCCAAGAGGTGCCTTGGGATCTCTTCAAAATGTGTCTTGATTTGATGTATTTTCCCAAGAGATGCGTCCTTTCATGATAATTTTTGTTCATGGTGGTTACAACCACCTATTAAGCCAATGGGTGCCTTAAAAACCTCTTCTAAATTCGTGATAACTGATTTTACTCGTCTAGTAACTGCCACTGGCGCTTAAGCGCGGGGTCTCGACGCTTAGGCGCGGCCTTCTCTGTTTAACCGGCGCTTAAGCGCCGGAACTGGCGCTTAGGCGGTAAAACTCTTTTGCAGAATTTTTTACCTTTTTGCTCCAAATTTGATCCTTTTTCACTGTTTTAAGAATTTTTTTCCCAATAATTCTCAGTAAGAAAAACACAAAAATACCTTCCATTAAAGCGCAATATCTCAAAAATAGATATAAAATGTGTCTAAAAATACTATATATTTTAGGTGTATCACTTAGCCCAAGAGGTGAGGCCTCAATTGGGTGTGTTCTGAAGCTTTGTTGTAATTCCACAAACGTCCTCCAAGCGTTGGATCTAGCAGAGGTTGATTCTATGGAAGAGTTTGATAGAAGGGTGGTGTGGCGTCGGTCAAAGTTTGGGGTAGAAGGCTCAAAGGATGGGGCTTTCAGTGGGGAACTTCTTCTTGTGCTTTGGTAAAGCTTAAGAGCAAATTAATTTAAAAAAAATGTGGAGGTTTTTGGAATGGCAGAAAAAATGCCCTAGATTTCAAGCTTGAAATTAGGGTTGGAGGGTGGAAATGAAGGCTGGAATACAGTGGGGATTCACTTCTCTAAGGGTGCTAGGAGGTCTGCGAGAATTTTAGCAGAGTTTTGTTAAGGTTTTATAACGCACCTCTTCTTGGTCATGGGGGGTACTCAATTTATAGAGGGAGTCATGGCTGCGATTAAGGCAAGTCAGGTTGGCAGAGATGCCACTTTGGTGGAGGGAAGAAGAGCTCTAATGGCCAATTGGGTTGAGCCACCTTAGTGAGTCCCAATTTTGGGTTTAAGCCATTTAGGACCTCTCGGGCATGGTGCTACCCGACCAAGACAAGGGAGGTGGTTAGCTAGTTTTAGGAGGTCAGAGGGGTTTAATGGTGCTAGGATAAGCTTGGGGCAAGGGAAGGCTGGTTGCATATGTTAGAGAGTTAACCATATTTTGGGGAAAGGACACCCTAATTTGGCGGACCCGTGGTCCATGGCACAAAAGTACATCATTATGTGATGTGATTAGCATCCAAGGGTGCTTAAGCATGGTAGAAAAGATTAGGGTTTTGATTAATTTGAAAGATTTAAGGTGGATTGATACACCAAAAATATATGCATTTTTAGACCCATATTTTATACTCATTTTTGGTGATATTGCACTTTAATGGAATGTATTTTGATGTTTTCTTACAGGTGGTTGATTTTTAAGGCTTAAAGAAAAAAGAAAGCAAAAAGTTTGAAATTTGGAGTCAAAATTACGTTTTTGAAGAAATGCTCAGCGCCGGCAACGCCGAGGTCAGCGCCAACGACGCAGAACAACTTAAGGCTGGAGATTTTTACTCAGCACCGACGGCACCAAAGGCGGTGCAGACCCCGTTTCTAGAAGGTTCGATATATTTGGATGATTTTTTGAAGAGTTTTTGGAGGCACCTATTGGAGAACATACCTTGAGCCCTCTTTAGTGTCGAATTTCATCAGAAAAAGTGCTCCTCTATTTTTTTCACTTCTCTACGTTCATTTTTTGCACGACATCATTCCATACCACTACCATATTGGAGTCAATTTTTTATTTTACTTTTATAATTTAGAGTTTTTGTGGTGAGATTTAGTGTGAAACTTTCTGTAAGAGTGTTGGAGAAGGAGAAAA
>NW_018234786.1:76342-85946 GCF_001263595.1 Phalaenopsis equestris
ATTTAGGGACTAAACACTGAGATTAGCCAATGATTTTCTATGCACTGTATCAGGGTAGAGAATTAAATTTTTTTCTTATTTGGCACAATAAATATTATAAACATTTATCTCATCTCATTTTACCATAGCTTCATTGTAGTGGGAAGGATGCTTTTTCACATAAAAATCTTCATTACATAAACATAGTTAATAGATTAGTATTTACTTTTTTAAACTTTGCATTTTTTATTTGATAATAGTTTAGAAATTTAATTTTGATTACATCTCAACAATTGAAATTAGTGATAGGGATTTCAATTGACTTTTTGTGAATTTCCTAGCAAATTTATCATTTCCAATTTAAACCTTCCCCGTGGGATCAATATTTGGGGCTTAAATAGAAAGTCTATTATTACTTGATAACGATACGTATACTTGTGAAGAATTTGAATATTAATTGATTATACTTGTCTAAATTTTACGCAATCTATCACAACAAGAAAATCGGATCAAGTTTTTGGCACCGTTACTAGGGAAGGTAATAGTTAAATTAAATAGTTTTGATAAATTAGGAAATTTAGAGATAATATATATACCATAAAAAAAATAAAAAATCAAAAATCCAAAAATAAACTTTTTTATTAGGGTGTTTATTTTACTTTGCTTACTTTATTTATTTATGCGAAATATTGGATCTGAAGGTTTAGTACCTTACGATTCAGAATTAGAACGTACTATTAGAAAAAATCAAAAACAACAAGGAGAAATTAAAAATTTACAAGAGATGATGAATAACTTAGATAATCCAATAAATGAAAATCGACAAAGACCTTTAAAAGATTATGCGAATCCGACAACAGATGAACTTCAATTGACTATTCAATATCCTGATATTGCTGCTAATTCATTTGAGCTTAAACCTGTTATTATCTAGATGATACAAAATAATCAATTTAGAGGATCACTTACTGAAGATGCTAACTTACATCTTGCTAGTTTTCTTGAAATTTGTGCTACATTTAAATATGACGGAGTGTCTAATGATGTTGTTAGACTTAGACTTTTTTCCTTTTTCATTAAGGGATAAAGCCAAGGCTTGGTTAAATTCGTTAGCACCTGGATCTATTAGAACTTGGAGAGAACTATCACAAAAATTCTTGTCTAAATATTGTCTACACTCGAAAACCTCTAAGCTTAGAAATGATATTACATCTTTTTATCAGTTTGAAGGGGAATCAATATATGAAGTCTGGGAAAGATTTAAAGATCTTCTTAAAAAGTGTCCACACCATGCTTGACCAGATTGGTTAATAATTCAAACTTGTTATAATGGATTAATAGGATCACTTAGATCTATTATAAATGCTGTTGCGGGTGGTTCATTAATGTCAAAACCTTTTGATGAAGCATATTCTTTAATTGAAGAAATTGCTACTAATAGTTTTCAATGGCCCTCTGAAAGGGTAAATCCTCAGAGAGGAGCTAGTATTCATGATTTTGATGCAATGTCTATTTTGGCATCTCAAATTGCTATTATTTTTAAAAAGATTGGTCAAATGGGAGTAAATTATTCTCAAATATCGTCAGTATTAGAGGAACCGTCAGTATTAGAGGAGAATTTACTAGGATTGATTATTGACACTCAATCATCTTATGAAACTTTAAACGCTATGAATAATCAAAATAACAATCCCTATTCTAACTATTTTAACCCTAGATGGAAAAATCACCCTAATTTTAGTTGCAATAATTATAATAATTCGGTGAATCCATCCAGAAATTTAAACAATCAAGGAAATCCTATTTTTCGACCTTATTATCCTCTAGGATTTAACTCAAACCATAACCCACAAGTTAAGGAAAAGAAGTTGATGATGGAATAAGTAATGTTGATTATGGGAAATCAAATATAGAATCAAGGGGCTGCTATTAGAAATATTGAAAATCAATTAGGACATATTACTATTGTACTTAGTAATAGACCTTCTGGAATTCTTCTAAGTGTTGTGGAAGTTAATCCAAAAGATAAAAAAAAGAGTAGATTAATGCTATTCAATTACAAAGTGGAAAAGAAATTGAAACAAGGATCCAAAGAGAAACTGAAGTTGATGAAGAGAAGGAAGAAATGGAAAATGATCAACAGGAAAATGAACAAACACAGGTTCCTGTAGAAAAACCATTACCTTCATTTCCTCAAAGATTAGTTTCCTAAAAAGTTAAAAGATCCTGGTAGTTTTACAATATCTTGTGCAATTGTTGAAAAGTTTTTTTGGAAAAGCCTTATGTGATTTAAGAGCAAGTACCAATCTTATGCCTCTATTAAATTTTAAATGTTTACATTTGAGAGAGCTTTCCCCTACTACTGTAACTCTTCAGTTAGCTAATCGATCAATCACTAATCTTAAAGGAGTTATAGAAGATTTATTAGTAAAAGTGGATAAATTTTTTTTCCTATAAACTTTATAGTCTTAGATATGGAGGAGGATAAAGTGATTCCTATTATTTTGGGGAGACCATTTCTTACAAGAGGGAGAGCTGTGATAGATGTGAAAAAAAGTGAATTAATAATGAGATTTAATGATCAAGAAGTAACATTTAATATTAGAAAAGCTATGAAATATCCAGAAATAGAAAAAGATAATGAATGAATTAGGACGTAACATACTGATTATCTAGGTAATAAGTAATTTAAGAAAGTGTTTGAAGAAAAATTAAGGCAAGAAGAATTTAGTGGGAATAAGAATGAAATAAATGAAGAAAATTTAGATTATATTCTGGATAAATTTGAAACTTTAGATTTGTTGGAAGATGATAATAAAAATTTTATTTCTTCAAATATTAAACCACCTGAACTTCAACTAAAAGTATTACCTGCCCATTTAAAATATGTGTTTTTAGGAGATTCATCTACATTGCTTATTATTGTATCTTCTGAGTTAACTGAAATTCAAGAACAAAAATTAGTAGAAATGTTGAAAAGATATAAAAAAGCTTTTGGATGGACTTTAGCAGATATTAAGGGAATTAGTCCTTCAAATTGTATGCACAGAATTTTATTTGATGAATAATATGAACCTAAAGCTGATCCTCAAAGGAGAATAAACCCAATAATGAAAGAAGTTGTTAAAAAAAAATCTTAAAATTGTTAGATGCTAGAATTATATATACTTTTTTATACAGTGCTTGGGTGAATCCAATTTAATGTGTTCTAAAGAAAGGAGGAGTAACAGTTGAAGTAAATGAGAAAAATGTATTAATTCCAATAAGATAAGTTACTGGTTGGTGAATTTGTATAAACTGTAGAAAATTAAACGTGACTACCAGGAAAGATTACTTTCCTTTATGCTTTCTAGACCAAATGTTTGATAGATTGGCTGGGAACAAATATTTTTGGTTTTTAGATGGATATATCGGATATCACCAAATTCCAATTGCTCTAGAGGATCAAGAGAAAATAATGTTTACAAGCCCATACGGAACATTTGCTTTTCGTAGAATGACTTTTGGACTATGCAATGCACCTACAACATTTCAAAGATTTTTAAAGGCGCAACATAAAATTTTTTTCAAAAATAACTAAACCCCAATGCCAACTTTTAGAAAAAGATATGAAATTTGTTTTTAATGAGGAATGCATAACAGTATTTGAATTATACTTTTGGTTGAGGTTTATTTCTTCCTCTTCAGTAGCCTAGGGTCTAGCCATAAGTATTCTAGTTGACTATTCCAAGAAAACTAGAAAAGGAACCCTCACCATTAGAAACTCTAAACTTCTCTTTGCTCAACTTGAAGTTTCATATGCTGGTCCTAACCTCTAGCACTTAGTAGGTGGGGTCAGTATGAGGAAGCTCAAGATGAGTCCCCATAGGACTGATTGACCTGTTTAGACCATATTTAATTAGAACTAAATGTGTAGTGCATACGGATCATTTTGCTATTAAATACTTAATGCAAAAGAAGGATGTTAAACTAAGATTAATTAGATGAATACTTCTTTTGAAAGAGTTTGATTTTATCGTGGTTGATAGAAAGGGAAATGATAATCAAATAGCTGATCATTTGTCTAGACTAGAAAAAAAATATTAACTAATTTTGCAAATAAAATTTTAGAAAATTTCCCTGATGAACAATTATATAATATTGATGAAATGAATGTACTGTGGTATTCCGATATAGTAAATTATATTGCAAATAAGTAATATTCTACCACCTGATATCAAGAATCCATAATTCGAAAGACTATTTTTGGGATGACCCATATTTATATAAACAATGTAAAGATCTAATTGTTAGAAGATGTGTCTTATGAAGAAACTCAACAGATAATTGAAAGATGTCATGATTCTGAATTTGGAGGACATTTTGGAACAAATAGAACTGCATATAAAAATTTGCAAGCTGGATTTTATTGGCTTACTATTTTGTAGAGATGTTCATGAATATATTAAAACATGTGATAGATGTCAACAAGTAGGAAATATTTCTAGAAGAAACGAAATCCCTCTAAATTACACATTAAAAGTTGAAATTTTTGATGTGTGGGAATTAGACTTTATGGGACCATTTATGCCTTCATTTAGAAATTTATATATATTACTTGTTGTTGATTATATGTCTAAGTGGATTGAAGCTATTGTTGTGCTTAGATGTGATGCTTGGAGTGTTTCTAAATTTTTAATTAAAAATATTTTTACAAGATATGGAATGTTGAGAGTAATCATTAGTGATGGATGATCTCATTTCAGCAAAAAGGAGAATAAGAAAATAATCAAGAAATATGATATAATGCATATATTCTCTACTACTTATCTTCCTTAAACTAGTGGTCTAGCAGAAATATTGAATCATGAAATTAAAATATATTAGAAAAAGCTGTAAATCCTTATAAATTGGATTGGTCTGCTAGACTAAATACTGCATTATGGGCATACACAACTGCTTATAAAACTTCTACAGGAATGTCCCCATAGATTGATTTTTGAAAAAACATGTCATTTACCAGTAGAATTTGAACATAAAGCATTTTGTGCTATTAAAGAATTTAATTTTAATTTAAAGGACAGTGGTCAGAAAAGGTTATTGCAACTCAATGAACTTGAGGAGATTAGAAATGAAGCATATAATAATGCAAAAATCTATAAAGAGAAATATAAATATGGCATGATCAGAAGATTATTAAGAAGAAATTTGTACCTGTACAAGAAGTTCTACTATATAATACAAGATTGAGATTATTTCCAGGAAAACTAAAATCTAGATGGTTATGACCATTTAAAGTGATTAAAATCTATCATTCTGGAACTATTGTTATTAAAGATCCTAACACTGGAAAGTTATTTAAAGTTAATGAGCATTGTTTGAAACATTATTATTAAGGGAACATATTTCAGTTTAAAGATGTTTTAATGTTAAGTCAACCCAACTAAACAAATGGTATGTCGGGCTGACGATATTAAACCAAGCCCTTTGTGGGAGACAACCCATACTTATATTGCTATGTATTACTATTTTGTTTGATAGGGTCTTATATATTAGTAGTTAATAATTCTACACAATTGCATTTGTTATAAATTAAGTCAAATATTGGTATTGGAGGAAAATTTGGAATCGAATTGAACAAATAAAAATGAAAGTCACAATTTTGGCCACTGGCGCCGACGGCGCCCTAGATAATGGACATCAGCATTGACAGCACCAATCGGGAGTGCCGACTGCGTTGAGTATAGTTGGACGGTTTTAGACAACTTTTGGCATATTTTGGCACAATTTCACTTCATAATAACTGTTGGGAAGAGTTTAAAAGGCCTAGAAACATTCTTGGATGCCTAGAGACTTCTTATTTTTGGATTCCATGACTTCTAATTCTAGAAATACTTTGAGGTATGGAGTTTTCAACAAAAGAAAGTTTATTAGTTTTGATGCGCAGAGATTATAAGATAAAGTTATTACGAATAGGAGATTGATCAAGGAAAGAGGATTTGTTAATCATGGAGTGATCAATCCAACTGGTCCGATTGATAAGATCATTCTGCAAAGGCATTGGGAAGTTCTGTGTTACACTACGTCTGCGGTTGTCATACCTGTGGTGAAGGAGTCTTATGCGAACTTACATGGAATTACTCAAGATGTTGTCTTCATACAAGGTAAGGATGTACCATTTACTTCTGCAAGGATTAATGAATTGTATATGATAGATAAGGTTCAAATCTGTCATTATACAAATTTCAATCATGCATGAGATTTGATGCAAGACGTGAATAATCTTCTGACGGAGCAAAGTGAGATGTGGGAGGTACGAGATGAAGGATATATTAGTTTCTCCACTTCATTACTTAATCCAATCTCAAAGCAATGGCTTTTCTTTATTGCTACAAAGTTACTCCCTACTATGAAAATTAGTAGAGTCACCAAAGAATGTGCTATTTTAAATTACTGCATTCAAATGGAAAAATCCACTGATATAGGTTCTATTATATTTAAATCTATTATGGGTATCTTTACTAATGGACCAATGTATGGACTTGGGCACCATCTTTTTGATTTGCAGTCAAGCCCAAGTTCCATATGAAAGATGGGAAAAGACTTTATTACCTTAGGAGCCCATGATCCCTATTGATGAGAATTATTTTGGAAATGGAAATGAAGTATTAGAAGCCATCATAGATCAATGTTCACATGCTTCAACTCCATTAATACTACCAAAGTTGGAAGTTCGCTTGCTTTGGAAAAGAAATTGAAGAAAATTGAAAGAGAACTTCAGATTATTATAAATGCAGTAGGAGATCTAAATACCTTTTTGATCACCTAGATTGGAGAATGAAAGAAAATTTTGATCACACTAGAACTTTTGAAGCAGGATTAGTTTGGATGTTTAAAGAAAATGGATGGATCGAAGAAAATTCAACAGATCAATTTCTGTACCGATCATTCTACAACTTATATGTTCATTACCAATCTATGGGAGATATCAAAGGAGGAGAAAGCACTGAAGAAGAGCCGTAATAATTGAAGACTTTAGATTCTCTATCTATTTTAGAACATTATATATATTTAGTATAATTGTGTGGATCTAATTTGATTTGGTTTGTTTTTGCTTTAGAATTCTAAAATTTGATTGTGTATAGTTTTGTGACAGCGTTTAGTGTTGTGGCTTTTTTTTTCCACTCATTTTTTTTTTTTTTTTTTTATTGATTGTGTACTTATTAAAATGTGTTTGTAAAAAGTGTACTTTCATATATAAAAGTTAGTTTGTTGTTGTTTGTGAAATATGCTGTTTTTGAAATGTTTTGTTTGTAAATTATTGTTAGATAAAAATTTGTGTCTAAAATACTAAAAATTTTTGGAGTACGTTAATAGTTTTGGAGTAAGTTAATAGGAAATTGAAAATTAAAAAACTCAAAATATGGAATTTTTTGGGCCTTCAACGCCGACGACGTTGGCATAAGCGACAACGGCCCGCTCGACCCGACAGTAGATTAAACCCCTAAAAATTCACAATTTTTATTGTGGCCACCATTTTTTACGCTTAAGTCATCTTCAACCTTCGGTTTGGGCGGCTAGGGCTTGATTTTGAGCTGATTTGAGGCGATTTAGAGGCTAAAAGACTTCGGATTTCATCTTCTCTAGGTAAGAGCTACACAAAAACTTTTGATTTTCACCAAGGATTAATCTCACATTGCATGGATCCAAAAATATGGAATTTTTTTGAGAAACTTTTGAGAAAATACTTTGGTGATGAACTCTTATTTAGTGATTTGAAGTTTAAAAAGATTTACATTTTGATTTTTGAAATTTTGGGATTTATTCGGAATTTTTCAATTTTTTTTTAGATTTTCTATGGCACCTAGATCGAGCAAAAGGAACATAGAATATGACGAGTAGAGATTTATTAGCTTTAGAGCCAGTGCTCGATTTCATAGTTTACAAGAAAATAAAAAGGTGATTCAGGACCGAGGTTTTAAATTGAATGTTTGATTATTACTCGAGAGTGGGAAAATTTTTGTTATTTTATTGCCGATGCGATAGCTAGGATTGTAATGGAATTTTATGCCAACCTTCCTGAAGCTTCTGATGATTTTGGTTTACTCCAAGAAAATCTAATGAGTTTTATCAGTTAGAAGATGTGTATAGATGCCAGTATCATTCTTTTTTTGCTACAGATCAGGCTTTAAATGAAGTTATTTCTTTTTTGACCAGTGAAAAAGGGGCTTGAAAAATAAAGAATGGAGTAAAGGTAACTTTCCCCTTTCTCTTTTTCCCCTTTCTATATTAAATTTAGTATCTAAGGCTTGACATTATTTTATTTATGGGAGGATGGTTCCAACAAACCATCATAGCGAAGTAACCAAGGGTAGAGCCATCCTGAATTTCTGTATTCAGCAAGTGATGGATATAAATGTAGGCTCTATCATTTATATGAACACTCGATCTATTGCTCTAGTGCTCTAGGAGAGACCACTGGTGAATTGGTGCACCCTGTACTCATTTACACACTTTATGAGCATGCAAGAGTTGATTTCAGACCTGATGAGGAGAGGATTGATCCTCAGAGACCGATTGGGCCTGTCAACATCAAGACTTATGAGTCCCATGTTGATTGGAGATCTGGAAGACAGGCTAGGGATATTCCTTCTACTTCTAGAACCCTTAGTGAGCCTACTTCTAGTGACCCCAACAACATGGAGTTGTTGGACCAGATGATGATTCAACAGGGAGATATTTTGCGGATGGATCACATGATGCAGAATATGGAGGCCAGAAATGCTCACACTGATGATCTGATTTGCCAGAAATTTGAATATGATGCTGCTTATGATGATGCTTTAGTGAGATATCTGAGGGGTGACCATATAGTTCCGTTCCTTATTCACCCTACTTATACTCCATATTAGCAGCACAAGTTAGATGTCGATGCTGAGGAAGATAATGATTGGTGATCTATTTTGTTTTTTTCTTTGTGTTTGTACTGTGTGATTATATTGTTTGTGTTGTGATGTTGTTGAGACTTTATTTGTTATGTTATGTTAAACTGTAATGTGGAAAACTATTTTCATTTTAAAAATTTAGTTTAGTTCTGTTGTTATTTTCAGCACTTTATTATGTATTGTGATTAGCTCTTTCTCAGCAAATTTTATATGTATTATGTGCAATTTAATGTTTTTAGCCTTGTAGTTTTTATATTAGCACCTGCAACATTTCAAAATTTATGTTCAAAAATCAGAATCTCCAACAGGTACGAATTTTTTTTCATATATTCTTTTACCGTTCATTTTTAAAGTTCATCATGTAAAAATCTTTTAAAAATTTAAGTTTGGGAAAGACAAGAAATATCATTGTTAGAAAAGAACTTAATTTTATTTGTCCTCACTTAACTATATTTTCAAAATTTTAAATTTAACATGACCTTTGGTATTAGAGTTTAACTTTGGATAACTATATTTATGTTTCTAAACATATAGTAAATTTCAGTAAAAAAGTTCAATAATAAATTTAATTTTAGGGGCTAAGATATTTGGTAAGAGAGAGTAAGACTATGTTTTTATATTTTTAGTAAAGGAAATTTATATTTTTGAAGTATTAAAAATTTTAAAGAAATTCATGTAAAAAGAAAAGAATTAAACTTTAT
>NW_018234786.1:86112-88743 GCF_001263595.1 Phalaenopsis equestris
AGGAGATGCCTAATTAAAAATTGGCTTCACTTGAATCAACTTAAGGAAAAAGACTTGGATACATTTTCTAAACTTTTGATTTGAATACTAACTTAATTATTAATAAAGTTTTATGAAGTTCTTTTTCATATGAATTTTCTAAGTGACTTTAATATGACAAATTGCAATTTTTCTTGAAAGAAATAGAGGATCAGAAACCTTAGACTTAATTTTTGAATATCCTTACACCTTTAGTATTAACTGGAATTGTTTTAAATTCTTTTTAAGTTAAATTATTATATTTAGAAAAGTAAAATATGGAAATCTAAAAGTTAAAATTCTTTACCATAAGTCATATTTTTTATGTAGTAGAGAAGTTACTAGAGGACAAGTAACATGTAAGTTTGGGGGATTTTAATGCACTGAAAATATATGCATTTTTAGACCCATATTTTACACTCGTTTTTGGTAATTTGCACTTTAATGGAAGGTATTTTGATGTTTTCTTGCAGGTTGTTGATTTTTAGGGCTTAAAGCAAAAAGAAAGCAAAAAGGACAAAATTTGGTGTCAAAATTATGTTTTTGAATAAATGCTCAGTGCCGACAGTGCCTAGGTCAGCGCCAACGGCGCAGAACAACATAAGGCTGGAGATTTTTACATAGCACCGACGACGCCAGACCAGCTCCAACGGCGCCAAAGGCGGTGTAGACCCCGTTTATAGAAGCTTTGATGTATTTGGACAATTTTTTGAAGAGTTTTTGGAGGCACCTCTTGGAGAACTGACCTTGGGCTCTATTTGGAAAAAAGTGCTCCTCTACAATTTTCACTTGTCTACGTTCATTTTTCGCACGACATCATTCCATTCCACTACCATATTGGAGTCAATTTTTTTTATTTTGCTTTCATAGTTTAGAGTTTTTGTGGTGAGATTTAGTGTGAAACTTTCTGCAAGAGTGTTGGAGAAGGAGAAAAGTGAGAGATATCTTCTTTTTGTATTTTTAAGGAAAGGCTACAAAGGATTTTCTTTGAGAAAGAGTTTTCAGATAAGTATTGTTTGTTTATCAGTGTCGTATGAACTTTCTTTTATATATGAAATTTGTATTTTGTTATTTCTTTCTCATGAAGTTTGAGTAGTTCCCTCTATCTTTCTCCCTACTCTGAGATATGGTGAAATGAAGAGATAAAATGGATGTGCCAATATTAAAATATAAAATAAATTGTGATGATTTTTCAACTCCGAACTTAATTTACTTTTCGATCTGACCAATTGAATTGTTAATATGTGTTGTGAAACATATAATCCGAGAAATGTAGTATGAGTTCAACAATAGAGTGAGGAACACATTTGATTCTATGGAGGAGAGCATCGTTCATGGAATTAAGTGCAAATACATAGGGAAATATTCTTTGTTGGGTGTAGAATTTGAGAACCTTTAGGGTGACAGACTAAAATCTTCAATTCGGTCATATTGTTTAGAAACTGAAGTGAGAGCTAGCCTTCAGGTGAGGGAAGTGAGAGCTCTGGAGTGGGAGCTGGTATCCTCCTAGCCTAGCCACGAATTTAGGGACTAAACACTGAGATTAGCCAATGATTTTGTATGCAGTGTATCAGGGTAGAGAATTAAAATTTCTCTTATTTGGCACAATACATATTATGAACATTTATCTCATCTCATTTTACTATAGCTTCATTGTAGTGGGAATAATTCTTTTTCACATAAAAATCATCGTTACATAAACATAATTAATAGATTAGTATTTGCTATTTTAAACTTTACATTTTTTATTTGATAATAGTTTAGAAATTTAATTTTGATTACATCTCAACAATTAAAATTAATGATAGTTTAGAAATATACTTAATTTGCCAATTTAATACCATCGAGAGAGGCCACTTAACGATCATATCAACTAAAAAATTGATTGCCTATTAGCCTACACCAAGGAATAAGGGAGTATTTGCAAAAATCATTTCAAATAAATCTCACTTGTTTCAATTGAATTGTCTCGTATGAAGATGCTCCTCCAATCTTTAGTACATATATTAGATAAACTTTATTCCAATATTTAAACTAACAAAAAAAAATGAATTAATGGAGTAAAATATATATATTTGCTTTATTTAATATAATATTTAGATTTAAAAATCACATGAAAATATTAAAGTGTATATATGCATATGTCCATATACTATATCATATTTATAAGTATTACAAGTAATAAACGATATATAAGAAAAAACAGCAAATTAAAAATAGAAACTGTTATAAGTAAAAATATTAAAAATTAATAATGTTTTAATACCTTAAAAATAATTAAAATAAGAAAAAATGTAAGGTTTTAAGGTTCATTGCCTTGATACTCTACATCTGAGCTTTTAAGAAAAGAATAATATGTATATAACATATAATTTAGACCTTGAGATTATACAAGTAAATCAATCAATTTAATATCTGAGATGTAAAATACACAAAATTCTTTGGCATATATCTAAATACTCTATTTATTTTAATCAAAATGTGTTCTTCAGTAGGGCTGTCAAAACGGCTCGTTGTTCGCGAACAGCTCGTGTTTGGCTTGTTAAGAAGCTTGTGTTCAGCTCGTTAATTTCGTTCGATAAGTTAACGAGCCGAACACGAACTAAGATGTGT
>NW_018234786.1:88762-95101 GCF_001263595.1 Phalaenopsis equestris
TTTAACTAAATGAAATATATATATATATATATATATATCAACCATTTTTTGGACAATTGCACAAATGGCACTCAGAACATTATTTTTTACAAATATAGTACCCTCTTTCAATCACTTTTCAGCTTCACTCAAATATCAAAATTCATCAAAAAACACCAACCCATATTTTCCATTTTAAACAATTTCTCATTGGTTTATTCTAGACATGCATAAATGTACTTGTTCGGTAGTTCGGTAGTTCAAAACACTGGCAAACATCAACTAATTCCTCTCAAGAGTGCCAGCATAGCAGTCCTGAAAATGTCAACTATACAAAAGGATGTCTGTGATACACATGTATGTATATGATTCGGTTTTGAGTATAACTGTAAAACTAAAGCAGTAATAAAAGAAACAAGGTTCAGGAAATATGTAAATACATTATATGAAAAAGATGCTCACACTAAAAAAAAAAATGGCAGCAATGCAGGTTCTGGACAAAGCAGTGTGGCGACGTGTAAAGAGTTGACATAAATACTTGATGACCGTAGAAGGTACCCAATTGCTATTCCAACGATCCAGATAAAAACAACGAAGAAAGTGGGGAAGCCAGCTTGAACTTTGGAAGCAGCTTTCCTTCTCAGAAGAATTTAAAACCAGAATGATTATTAGTTTCAAGCCCACAAATCTCAGGAAATCAAGTATTGAAAACATAAAGTAGAATTAGAGGCTTTGAATCAAATACACCAAAAAAATCTTGCATAAAATCTCAAACATAAAGGATGGAGGGTAGCTATGTTTGTTTTTCTTCTTGTAATAAGAGACTTACTATTTCTTGCTGTGATAAGTCCCTGTGACGAATGCCCCCAGCCTTCTCTTCACTCAGCTGCGCGATCATCTTATCGGCCTGTAAAATTTCCGAAGAAAAAGTTCAAGGACATAGAAAGAAGCATTAAAGAGGCTCATAGTTGAATGAAAGGGGCAGTATTTTTCCTATAAATCCATGCATATGTGTGCCTTGGATGGCATTTGAAAGGAGGACGGTTTAATCTCAGGATCTGAAAATAGTTGTTTGAATAGAAAAACCTACATAGACATTTATTGGAAAAATACATAATTAGATTTTTTATACTTAACATTTTCTTTTTATTGCGAATGTTTGAAAAGCAATTGAGTCGATTGACTGAATGTTATGATTGGGATACAACAATGGTACAGATAATCAGCCAAACTCAACCAATTTGGATTGAAGGGTGTTCATTTTTGATTTCCAGTCCTCAGCGTTTTCAGCCTGTAAACCAAACATGTAAACAAAGCGTAAGGAGAAGCATTGTGAATATTTTTAAGGAAATATTCTATCCCCTGGTTTTCCTTTTTCTTTTGTGTGTGTGCATGTGTATCAAGGATTTAGGTAGAGTGGAAAGTGTAATGGAGATACAAAGAAGCCAAAGCACAGTATTCAACTAACCTCTGATAATTTAGACTCGAGAATGGTTATCTTTAATAATAATGTCTTACAACAACAACAACAACAACAAAGCCTTAATCCCACTACGTGGGGTCGACTACATGAATCCTTTTTCTCGATTTCGTCCTATTTAGTGACATTTTTCATCTAATTTTAATAAATTAAGATCAATTTTTATACAATAAGCCCAAGTCTTCCTAGGTCCACCTCTTCCTTTCTTAACATAAGTCGAATCTAAAACATCTACTCTTCTAATCGGATCATCAAATGGTCGACGTTTAATGTAACCAAACCATCTAATACGACTCTCATTAATTTTGTCCGTCACTGGAGCTACACCAACCCTATCACGGATATATTCATTTCGTATTTTGTCTCTATATGTAAAGCCACACATCCACCAATCATTCTCATCTCGGCAACCCTTAACATAGTATTATGCTTCGCTTTTAAAGGCCAACATTCAACGCCATAGAGCATTGCAGGTCTCAACACCATCTTATAAAATTTTCCTCTCAGTCCACCTCTCCAACTCTATTAATTTTTACAACATTATCTTTCAAACTCTTATCTATACTTACACCTACACCATTTCTAGTGCGACTCTTACCATAATACCAAAGTTTAAAACCTAAATTATCAATCTCCTTAGCTTTTTTCTCTAACCCATTTAGTTTCTTGAATACATAAGATATTCATCTTTCTATGAATCATAATATCAACTAATTTCATTAATTTACCATGGAGAGTACATATATTCCAAAATCTTATCCTAATATTAGGTTGTTGACCTCATTTTTGTGAGGTCTTTTCTTCTCCTCCTTAGAGCCTAGGAACTAGCTCTAGCTCTAGGAATTCCTATTAATCGTCTTAGAAAACTAGAATTGAGACCCACCCTTTTAGAAATTCTAGTCACTTCTTATTTTCCTTTGATGTCTAGCATTTTTGGGACAAGACCATCGTCTTATGAACGAGCGGTTATGGGTTATTTTGTGAAGACTAAAGGGAAAACTTCTTAATATGACTCCAAGCCTTAGGAAAACATCGTCACGACTTTTTCGTCACATACACACACCAAATACAAAAAATTCACAAAATTGCACAAAATCGGACTTCAATTAAGCCTAAAAGAACAGGTGAAAATGCAAACTTCTCCGGATGACCTCCGACGATAAATTGGACTGCGCCAACGCGTTCGAGACACAAATTTTAGTAGGAAAAGACACTCATATTGCAATATTTTTGACACGAGAAAATTGCCTCGCAAATCGATGAATTCGTCGAGATGACCTCCGACGGCAAAACAGACCGTGCCAGCGCGCCCAGAACATCAGAATTACCTAAAAAGGCCATCCAATTTGCAATCATTTCACACACAAATTAAAATGTGCAAATCAATTTTTTTTTACTTTAAAAATTAAGTATTTTCACACTCATATTTTTAACTATATAATATTTATAAAACCTAATCTCTTTTCACCTCGCCTTCTTCTCCTCACACGAGGCATTCCTCTGTCGATTCACATACGCGGCTCGTCTCCTCGAGCTCCACTCGACCGAGCAGCCCTCCAACTGCGAAGTTCCACCTGACCGACGTTC
Organism: Phalaenopsis equestris; assembly: GCF_001263595.1. Taxonomy (NCBI): domain Eukaryota; kingdom Viridiplantae; phylum Streptophyta; class Magnoliopsida; order Asparagales; family Orchidaceae; genus Phalaenopsis; species Phalaenopsis equestris. The sequence continues at coordinate 91,809 of NW_018234786.1, forward strand.
CTCTTACTCAAGGCTATACTCGCTCCCTCTTTATTGTGACTCTTCTTTTCCTCTTTTTGATTGGTTGGTTAGGGCGGAAAACAGGTGACTTCTTTTCGTTTCTCTGGCTTTTGGGCTTACGGTGTGATTAGAGGAGTCTTTTGGCGTCTTTTTTTGGTTGTCTGGCTACTTAAGTAAAAAGAAAGAGAGAAAGGGAAAGTGTTCTTGAGAGAAGAAATTTTTTTAGAAGAAACTTGGAATTTTCTTTCTTCCTTTTTCACGGTTAGCAAACGGATTTACTCCTTCTCTGTTGTTCGAAAGAAGATTTCCTTCCTCTCTGTCGTTCGAAGGATTTGCAGCTTGGAAAACTAGAAACCCGAAGAGAGCTTTTGCGTGAGGCTTTCAGGAGATATTTCTGTGGTGTTTTCTTCGATCTTATTTTAGTTTTTTGCTTTAAGTCTGCACTAAAGACGTATTCATCTCCTCTTCTCTATTTTACATCATTTCGGATGGCAAGAGATATGGAAATTTATTTTGAAGCTTAAGCATGAGTATTTGCTAAGATGGTGAGAAATGAAATATACATATATGAATCATCTTTACTTTCTTTATTTGAAGCACTTGAAAGCATGGCTAAGGTGATCTTGGAATGCATTTTTATTCCTTTATAAATACATATGGAAAAGCATGTTTGAGGGCTGCCTCTATTACTTTCGTTGCTTAAAATATTTGGAAGTATGAAATGAATACTGGAAATTATTTTATGGGATGGAAATATACATTTGGGCTTAAGTTTTATTTTCCTATTGCTGCTCCTTTGTTGCAATACTTGTTGGAAATTATCTTATGTGATGAAACACGTATTTGGGGGCTCATTTCATGTTCTTATTGTTCCCCTTTTGCTGCAATACATGTTGGAAATTATTTTACGAGATAAAAACATATGTTTGGGGCTCATTTCATGCTTCCTGTTTTACCCCATGTATTGGATTCGATTTGCCCTTTTTCTTGCATTCGGTTGTGGCTTTATGGAATCTAATTTTTATGATCCTTTTTTAGCCCATTTAGTGGGATCGAATTGAGCTTCTTTTGGGATTAAATGTTGATTGGAAATGTTCTCATTTGTTTTGCCTCTTTACCGATCTTGGTTTAGACTCTATGTTGCTTGGTTTTGCCCCCGTGTTGGGCTCGGTTTCCCTCTTTCTTTGGCTCGGTCTGGGCTTCTTTTTAGTTACTTATGTTGGCTGAAATCTCTTGTTGTTTTGGAATATTCCTTGGGCTTGGCTTGCCCATATGTTGGGCTCAGGCTCTTTTCCCTAGTTTTACTTATGAGTTTGTTTGGGGGCTGGTTTGGTGGTTGTTTTGCTCCTTTTCTAGGTTCTACCCATGAGCTCTCTTCTCTCTTTTGGCCTTACCCGTGAGCTATAATTTGTGATTTCTTAATGGAATGGATTGAGCTGGTGAGTGTTTCTCTCTATTACCTTGGACACTTATATGGATGAATTCATGTTTATGAAATAAAAAATGGTGAAAAGAAAAGGGAGTTTTTGCTTAAAAGTGGAATTAAATGAAAATGATATTGGTATAGCTTTTAAAAATTTGGAAATTCATTCCCTATGAATTATTCTCTTTTGCTTTGTGACATATGAAATTTTTTTTTTTAAACTTTGTTTCAAGAAATTATAAACTTAATATAAATTGAATTCATGAGGGGTTTGGAAATGCGCAAGATTGACATTTGGAAAGGATATCCTTCTCTGGATTGATCCGACCATTTCTTTTTAACGAATTTAATGTTTTAGACCGATAATACATTCATGATTTCATTTTAAGCTTCACTGATTTAACTTGGTTTTAAAAAATAGATCGGTCTCCCTTTCGTTCGTTTTGTTTTTCTTCTTTTTAATGGTGAAGTTAAAAATGAGAATTTTCGATTTAATTATATTCAGAAATGATTCACAGTCTTAAGAGAAATATGAGAGAAAGAGAAAGGGATAGAAAATTAAAAATAGAATTTGGATCTTCGAGGTGATAAAACCTAAAGGGGGATAGAATAGCAAACCATCTACCGTTCCTTTTTGCATATGAAAGATAAAACTGTAAATTGGAAGAATATTTGGAGGTTGGAAGAAAGTGAGTTTAGATAACAATTAGGGACATGGATTGGAAATATTAGTAGACCTGCACTTATGTTCCTTAAGTTTTGAATCAGCTTAAATCCAACTACCCTAAGTAGGATTGAAGCACACTTCACACACCTTTTGCCAAAACTATAGGTTTACCCCTTAGGTTTTAGGAGTCTGATGGTGAGCTAAGCTTAATCTAAAGATGTTCGATGATTAGTTGAGGGACACTTAATTGAGGTTAGACACTTTATGACACTTCAAGTTTACACTAAAGTGTAGGCTTCATAGGTTTTAGGAGCACACCTTAAGAGAGAGTTTATCATCCTAATGTTCAAATGATCCTAAGAAACCAAACATCTAACCCCAGTTTGTGAGTTTATAAGGACACTAGACACGAGGGTGCACTAGATTGTGATTCATGATTGATTTAATTAAATCAAATAATGAAATTCTTGCCTTAACTTGATCAAAACTGAAACCCAATGCTCTGGTATTTGAGTTTACCTTACACTCAGATCTCCTGGCAATTGGGGACATTCCCAATATAACATATAAATCTTCTATTTTTGGTCCTTTGTATGTGATATTATATTTTGTTTTATTTGTTTGTCTTTTTTTCCGACGATTTACTTGTTTTACTCAAGTTTTTCAGGTCGTGGTTTCTCCTTTCACACAGCACATAATAGTTAAACTTAAAGGAACAATGAACCTCTCAGGTGTACAGGTTTAATTTATATTACAACATTTTATTTTCTCAATATGTTATATTGTTCTCATAGCCTGTTATACTATTTTCTCAGCATGCTATAGTGTCTTTTCTTTCTATTATACACTATATTGTTCTTTTCTTTATACTGCATTTCTTTATACTGCATGTTTAGTTATTTATACTGCATGTTTTGTTATTTTGATATACACTATGTCTTAGATTAGCATAATCTAGTGGTTAGGTGCATTTTCAAAACCAAAATTGAACCAGGAGGTGCTACTACGAGAAGCTTGGAGCCAACATCGTGGGTAGCATGATGAGGAACAACTTTAAAGTGGATCAGCAAAACATCAAAATACATCACATAAACATCTTCACATCACCTAAACACTTTCCTTAGTTTAAATAACAATCCATAGGACTTCAAGGTAGTTTGCCTAGCGTAACGTAAACCCTCACATATCACTTTTAGGCTTTTT
>NW_018234786.1:95145-95816 GCF_001263595.1 Phalaenopsis equestris
GAGGTTACCGTGCGGTACGGTGTAAATCCTCTTATCTTTTTAGGCTATTTGCACAGTTCGATATTGTGTAAACATAAGTCCTAAATCATAAATAACTTGCAAGATTGAAATATCAAATTAAATCATTTCGAAAGACATAAAGCCGAACATTAGGATAATTGGGACATCCTCGGGCTTTTGCCAGGATCTTTGATATCCCCTACTTTTCTTCTCTTTGAATTCCTTAAATAATTGTTCCTATTTTGAGTCATTCCTATTTTCCCATTTGATTTTCCCATGTCTAATCGTGAAAAATTAAACTTTAAAATCTTGAAAGCAAAACCACCTGATCTTAATCGAGAATTTTCTTAAGTGACCCCAATCATTTAAGATGTAATTAACTATAGAGGGTTGTCTCTATAGGAAACCTGAAACCCAAATAAAATAAACTCTGTCTATTTTTTTATGTTAGGTAGGGGAACTTGTTGGCCTTTTTATAAAATATTTCGCAGATCAAAACAGATGTCACAAATTTTTTTAGTCTAGGTGATTGAATCTCTATTACAAGTGATATATTTATTCTTCGGGATAAGTGTATTACTTGTAGTATTGTATTCAATCATCTAAACTATTTAAAAAGTGAGACTCGTTTGGTCTCACCTATTTTAAAATTAAAATGTTACTTTTAAAAA
>NW_018234786.1:95827-103238 GCF_001263595.1 Phalaenopsis equestris
GTTTTTTATTAAAAGAAAGAAAAAAAAAAAAGACCGGCCGACAAATTCTGGCTACTCCGCTAGGGACTGGTTCCTCTCTCCATCTTTGATCAGGTGGTTATCTTTTCATACATCGGTGGTGTGTCTATGTCCCTCATGGGCGAAACTACCATTCTTTTGTTGACTTATTGCGCTCATTTCTTCCTTGAGTCAGTACAGTCAACTCCTCTTAGAGTCCAGGACCGTCTGTTCAATCATCTTTAAATGGAAAGGCCCAGGACTGCCCAGGACCCTAAGGTTTAGTGGGGTGGTCCCCTAATAGGTGAGGTGTGTTAAGGTTGGGGTGGGTCTAATGTGGAATAAATCATTTCCTATTCTGAGCTAGCTCCTATGCCTCATTATCGCTTCACTTCTCTTCTGAAATTTGCTTCTTTTTTTTTACAAGTTTAAATTCCCTTCTAACTTTCCTCGACAATGTTAAAATCTCAAAGCCCAATACCAAAACAAATGACAAATTTGTGACAAAAATCACATGGATAAATTTTAAAGGATATTTTAAAGGATACCCGGTTCATAAGACACGTGCGTTAACTTGAGTACTGCCGCTGAAACTGCAAGGTCTTGAACAGTACTGACACTCAGAAATCTACAATTGACAGGAATGATGTCGTCGCCAAGCTTGACTGTCGCCAAGCTTAACTTTCCTGTTCAACGTACCCACTGATAAGAATGCCCGTCACATTGCTTCCACGATTCAGTTTGGGTCCGACGATTCAGTTTGGTGGGTCCGAACTTGAGGATTTTGAAGTACTCCTTGGAAAAGCTCCTCATGTGATAACGAAAGTGGCTGCTTCAGATATTCAGGAGCTGTCCTTTAAGTTTGACTTAAACAGTAACCATGGTTTTTCCTTCCCCCAAGAAGGAGAAGATCAGCTACGCTCTCGCTGCTGCTAGCAAGGTTCTTACTACCGCCAGGATTGTTACAGCTTCACCTAATGGGTTCACCGTCATTGCACCAGACTTTTTGTCAACTAAAAAAAAAGAAAATCTGTATGAAGACAATTCGATGAATGTTTTTGCCCCTTTGTACTCTGTATTCAAATTTGGCTCTTCTTCTAAGCCCACGCCACTGACGCGTTCCTAAAGAAGGAACCGCAGGAGGAGGGAATTGAGGGCTTAGAAAGCACAAGCAGCCAAGTTAGCTTCAACACAGGCAACTTTTCTACTGGAGCCTGAGTCAATGGAAACCTCCCTTCACCTCAAGGGAAGCATGTTTCGTCCTTTGTCTGCTACCAATGGAAAATAAAGTATTCGTAAAATTGCTGCCAGATTGTCGTTACCACCTCGTTATCAAGAAGGAAAGAGAAAAAAGTCCGAGTCTCTTACCCAAATTTGCTTCTTCTTTGAAAGTATAACATGAAAGGAGAACTGCCCAGTTGCTGATATCTTAAGAAAAATGGGTTGTGTTGTATCCCCTCAAATGAAGAGGCGGATATTGGATGAACGTGAATCTATTCGACAATCTTGTAGATCCACCAAGGGGGCCAAAGAGGTGCCACCACTACGTATTTCTGCCAAACTCCGACTTGGAGATTGAATAATTACCGATGTCACTACTACTAGATTCAATTCCACGAAACAAAAATCAAGTAAACTACGTTCAGTGTCAAGATCATCGCCCTTAGTGGGTGGTAAGAGATTGCCTATTGTTGCATTTGATCTGCGCACTAAGGTCGCTCCTTCCCTTTGACGTACTGATGCCATCAACGAGACACCCCATCTCCAGTCATCAGCATCTCAAGGGAAGGTTTGGAGGCCTAAGGGCGCTAGTCAGAAGTCATCAGCAAGTGCAAGAAGCTCTCACCCCAGGGAAGAGCCCAAGTCCAAAATGGAGGTTGTCACACCAAAATCTAACACAAGTACAGAAGTTCACCAGGATCCACCAGTTGATCTTAAAGTGATTAAATGAAATCAATTTGAAAGAACACTGGAGAAACTAAGACTTGATATTGCAGAGCTCTCAAAGGAGCAACGAAAAAATGATGAAAATGAAGATTTTAGTTTGATGGATAATGTGGAAGAAGGATATGCTGATATTCTTGTTGTTAAACCCGAAACTCTTCATCGTCGCGCGGTGCTTTGCAGCCTGCAAAGGGGAGCACCCATGATGAATTACAAAGGAAAATCCAAATACGAGATGAGCAAATGGCCGAGATGGCGAAAAAGTTGGAGGAGACGATGGCTGGCCTACACTGCAAAGTCAGCCACAATCTCCATTAATTATTTCCCCAGAAGTGAATCAAGCGGAGGTTGTACCTGTTTTAGAAGAAAGAAGCGACCCCAGTCCTTCTAGTAGAAATAATCAACCAGAAAAGGAAACAGTTCAAATTTTAGTACCAGAAAAGAATATCCAGCATATAGTGGAAACACAGATAGAAAAGGCTTTAGCTCTATCCAAAGGAAGATCATCAGTTTTAAGGGGTAGACCGTACCCAGAAGAGTTTGATATGGTTCAATACCCAAAGGGATTTGTGTCACCAACCTTCAAGATATTTGATGGAACAGGAAACCCCCGACAGCATGTTGCACACTTCCGGGCAAGTTGCCACAACACGGGGGGTAGCGAAGCATTGCTCTGCCGACAGTTTGTGAATAGTCCTTCAGGTGTTGCTTTCGATTGGTACGTTGAATTGCCTAATGGCTCTATTAATACTTTTGCAGAACTAGAAGACTTATTTATCAAGAGGTTCTCAACACCATATCACCATCGGTGATCTTATGGTCGAGCGATAGAAACCAAATGAAACATTAGTCGACTACATTCTGCGATGGAGGAACCTAAGCATGAAGTGCAAGCCACAGTTACAAGAACAACATGCAATTGGAATTCTGCTCAAAAACATACATGGTCCAGTCGCTTTCATGCTTAAAGGATTCACTATCAAAAAATTTGAAAAGTTGCTAATCAAAGCTGCAGGTCTGCATGAAGAGGTTAAGCAATTTGGATTTATGGAAAAGAATGAGAAGTCAAAGCCGATGAAGACATTTGAAAAGAAAACTGGGACAGTGGCGACAGTAGATAGAGGTAAACAAACAATTCAGATTAAAGTTGAATAGCCTCAGCAGAGTTACCGGCGTCCGCAACACAATAATCAATAGCATTCTTAGCAAAATCAACAAATTAATCAGCATTATGGTTAGCGACAGTTTTAGCAGAGATCCTACAACACGGATATGGGAGAGGGTCCTACTATGATGAATCGATTGAGCAGAGTCTACTCCTTCAAAGATGAGGTAGTGGGGAAGATGTTCAGAAAATTAATCAAGAGACCTGAGTTCAGGTTGCTAGAGCCGAAGAAACCAGATGAGGTCGATAAAAAGGATCACCCTAGATATTGCCCTTATCATAGAATGTTTGGTCACACCATAGAGGGTTGTATCAGTTTTAAAGAGTGGCTCAAGAAGAACTTCAATAATGGAAGCATAGTGATCCCGAAAGAGTATTTGAAAAGAAGCTGAAAAAGGTTTTGTCAATATGATTTCGGTCGATCCTAATATTCTGATTAACTCCGGTGCAGCTTTCGAGGAATCTAACTTCTTTTGATTCCTATTGTACTACTTTTGTTGTCGAAAAGGCTGTTAGTGATATCAATGTTTGTTTGTCTCATCCTTTCCACTGATAAATGAAATAGAAGAAATTTTGTTGTTGTTCAAAATTCTTCAATACTTGAAAAGCACGACATCCCAAAAGAAATTTTTTTTGATATTTTTAATATGAATATAACTTTAGGAGAGAATGAAATTAATATCATAATAACTGAGTCATCCACTTTAAGGAATTTAGACCGGGTCCTAAGTTGATTTAAAAATAAAATAGTGTGGTTGAAATACGAGTAATTGACTCGGGATATCACGAGCCTTTTAATTTCCTGCCATGTGCCTGAGTCCTGACTTTCGAACGAGTTATAATATCCTAAAATTTGCCTTAAGAAATATTTGAGGATTATTAGTCAGGGGAGTTTGGATATTCAAAATCTTTAACATATGTCCCACCAGATATAGTAGTTCTCAGAAAACAAACGGAGCAAAAAAAAAAAGTGAAAGTCCCCTGAGAAGAAGCTTGAGGTGAGCAGAAAATAAAAAATTGGTATCTCAATTCAGATATTCAAAATCTTTAAATTACGCTCTATCAGATATAGTAATTCTCAATAAAAAAAAGAAAGGGGAATAAAAAAAATGAAATGAAAAGTCTCCCAGAGAAGAAGCTTGAGGTGGATGTACAATCTGATATATAATCCAAAATTGGTGTCTAAGTTTCCTCTAATTAATGAGACTTGAAATGTTTTCTTAAGGAAATTCTTTTGATATTATACCCAGGAAAAGGCTCAGTGATCTTGTATTTTGGTCAGCTATTAATTGACTCAGAAATATCCTTGGGAGATGAAAAATCTTGTAATCACATGAGCAAAATTTTTGAGATTTTCTTAGGCCCAGAAAGAAAGAGCTAAAGCAAAAGGCTATGTTATTAACCATTAATGAAATTTTACCTTGAAGTCATATCTTCGAGTGCCCAGAAGATTCAACCTCGACATCAATTCAGAATGTCCAGACGATTCCTCAGAACAACATGGACATTATTTACACAAAATCAATGATGAAGGAATGATAACATCAACTACAGCGACGGTACAAAGTTGCAGCCCCTCAAGCTGTGACGTTCTTAGAAGTAGCACATTTTTATGTGTACTTGAGAGAATATAACTCTGAAAGTACCTTAAAGAATGAATCATTTTTACACATACCTACAATCAACGGATAGTACCTCAAGGGAGTACCTCAAGAAGTAATATGAATTGTGGTATTTCAAAGACAACATCGTTCTTAGAAACACGGATGCTGCACTTGTCTAACACTGGCGAGTGCTACTGTGGAAGAGGTTAGCTGGCTCTATAGAACCACACACTTCTCAAACTCTTGTCTGGTGCGTATGAGGTTTGGCTGGTTCTACAAATATAGAGCCGCATCTCTTCCCACAGGAATAATTCTTCGATCAGCTTTGGGGTTGGATGCGAATCTCCGACATTCCTTCTCAAGCCGATTTATTTGTTCACCTCTTGGGATTGATATATGAAACTCCAACATTCTTTCCCAATGTGCATTTTGTTTCAGAACTTTCATAAACTCTATAATTCTTTCATAAGCTCCATAATTCTTCACAAATATCAATATATTTGCAACATCCGCATAAACTTTCACGAAATTGTACACTGCATAAATTTCTATAGACATTTTTCACAACTCTTCTAAATTTCAAAAGTTCCATAAGAATTTCACAAACCTCCGCAAATCCCTGCATCCACAATCCCAACAAATCATTTACAATACAAATCTTTCCAAATTTTCATAATCTCTACACAAATCTCTACAAATTATCCACAATTTCACAATCTTCATAAATCTTCGCGATTTTACAATTTCACAAGTCTTCAAGTCGCCTCAGCACTCAGCACATTTGGAATAGACTTATTTCTATTCTTTCTCAGCATGTTTAGGATAGGTTCAATCCTAGTCCTTTCTCAGCACTCAGCACTCAACACATTTGGAATAGACTTATTTCTATTCTTCACACAGTTGAGATAAGTTCAATCCTAGTCCTTTCTCAGCACTCAGCACCTAGCACTCAGCACATTTGAGATAGGTTCAGTCTTATTCTTTCTCAGCAGTCAGCACATTTGAGATAGATTCACTCAGCACATTTGAGATAGGTTCAATCCAATTCTTTCTCATCACTCAGCACATTTGAAGTAGGTTCAATCCTAGTCCTTTCTCAACACTCAACACTCAGCACTCAGCACATTTGGAATAGGCTCGGTCTTGTTCTTTCTCAACATATTTGTAATAAGTTTAATCCTTATCCTTTCTCGGCACTCAGCACTCAACATATTTGGGATAATTTCAATCATATCCTTTCTCAGCACTGAGCACTCTGCACTCTGCATATTTTGGAATAATTTCAATTCTTACTTCGGGGATAATACCCAAATTCTGATTCCCCTTGATCAGCTTTTGAGTTGGATGTGAATCCCTGCGCTTTCCTTCTCAATCTAATCTTTTCTGCTACCTCTTGGGTTGGATGTGAGTCTTTGAGTATTCCTTCCCAATGTAGTGATATGTTTTCATATAATATCAACTTTAAGGGTTAATGATCACAAAATCTGATACCGCATTGCTTTAGGAGTCTCTCATATCGCAATCTTTCAAAATTTGACTATCATTCCGAGGTTGGTACCCAATTTCTGATTTCTATCTTTCAAAATACGTGAAATTCAATAATTTGGAAATCATTCGCACATCCCCAGCTGAAATCTTGTTTCCTCAAAACTTGATGATTCAAAATTTGCTTGTTAATTCTCCAGCGGAAAACCCAACTCAAACTCAATTTCATATCAAGTTCAACCTTTGATCGGTCTTCTTAAACAATTCTTTGGTTTCTTCATCACTTCGGTCCACACCAATACGCGCGGCGTGTCTGTTCCGCACACCACACCTATTGGGGGTCCATTTGTTGACCTCATTTTCGTGAGGTCGTTTCTTCTACTCCTTAGAGCCTAGGATCTAGCTCTAGGAGTTCCTATTAATCGTCTTAGAAAACTAGAATTGAGACCCACCCTTTTAGAAATTCTAGCCACTTCTTATTTTTCTTTGATGTCTAACATTTATGGCACAAGACCATCATTTTATGAACGAGCGGTTATGGGTTATTTTGTGAAGACTCAAGGGAAAAGTTCCTAATAGGACTCCAAGCCTTAGGAAACAACTTTTTCGTCACATACACACACGAAATGCACAAAATTCACAAAGTTGCACGAAATCGGACTTCAATTAAGCTTAAAAGAACGGGTGAAAATGCGAACTTCTCCGAATGACCTCTGACGACAAATTGGACTGCGCTAACGCGTTCGGGTCACCAATTTTAGTAGGAAAAGACACCAATATTGCCATATGTTCGACAAGAGAAAATTTTCTCACAAATCGATGAATTCGTCAAGATTACCTTTGACAGTGAAACAGACAGTGCCAACGCATCCAAAAAATCAAAATTACCTAAAATGGACATCCAATTTGTAATCATTTCAGACACAAATTAAAATGTGCAAATCAATTTTTTTTACTTTAAAAATTAAGTATTTTCACACTCATATTTTTAATTATATAATATTTATAAAACCTAATCTCTATTCACCTAACCCACGGCATTGTTTCTTTTTTCCCTTCTTCGACCGAGAGCAGCTCGGGCGTGCCCTAACTCTCGCGACTCATCTCCTAGGCGTGGATCGATCCAGCGGTGCCATGGCTCGCCAAGCCCAATCGTCCTCTCCCGCGTCTACTCTGCCATTCGCGCTTGAGATGGCTCGCCTTCTTCTCCTCACAC
>NW_018234786.1:103248-106983 GCF_001263595.1 Phalaenopsis equestris
TTCCTCTGTCGATTCGCATGCGCGGCTCGTCTCCTTGAGCTCCACTCGACTGAGCATCCCTCCAACAGTGAAGTTCCACCTGGCCGACGTTCCTCCTACTCGAGGCTATACTCGCTCCCTCTTTATTGTGACTCTTCTTTTCCTCTTTTTGATTGGTTGGTTAGGGCAGAAAACAAGTGACTTCTTTTCGTTTCTCTGGCTTTTTGGCTTACGATGTGATTAGAGGAGTCTTTTGGCATCTTCTTTTGGCTGTCTGGCTACTTGAGTAAAAAGAAAGAGAGAAAGGGAAAGTGTTCTTGAGAGAAGAAATTTTTTTAGAAGAAACTTGGCATTTTCTTTCATCCTTTTTCACAGTTAGCAAACAGATTTACTCATTCTCTATTGTTCTAAAGAAGATTTCCTTCCTCTCTGTCGTTCGAAGGATTTGCAACTTGGGAAACTAGAAACCCGAAGAGAGCTTTTGCGTGAGGCTTTCAGGAGAAATTTCTGTGGTGTTTTCTTTGATCTTATTTTAGTGTTTTTCTTTAGGTCTGCACTAAAGAGGTATTCTTCTCCTCTCCTCTATTTTACATCATTTCGGATGGCATGAAATATGGAAATTTATTTTGAAGCTTAAGCATGAGTATTTGCTTAGATGGTGAGAAATGAAATATACATATATGGATCATCTTTACTTTCCTTATTTGAAGCACTTGAAAGCATGGCTAAGGTGATCTTGGAATGCATTTTTATTCCTTTATAAATACATATGGAAAAACATGTTTGAGGGCTACCTCTATTACTTTCGTTGCTTGAAATATTTGGAAGTATGAAATGTATGATGGAAATTATTTTATGGGATGGAAAGATACATTTGGGCTTATGTTTTATTTTACTATTGCTGCCCCTTTATTGTAATTGCTTCTCGCATTGACTCATTTTGTGATAATATGTATAGGTTAATCACCAACACCTCACATGGAGTAGTCCTCAATGACCCATAAAGTCCTTCAGTAAATATCTTCTATCTCATGTGGAACATGTTGTTGAATCTCGTTATGTGTTCAACAAGCAATTCACCAACTCATTTGTCTCCAATATATGATGATATCAAGCATGGAGAGCGATCAATGTATCGTACTAACCGCAAAAAAAGGGCATTAATAAATTACAAACAAACCATAACCCAAGCATGTGTGATATCTGAATAATGAGGGCTGACAAAAAATGAACATTTATGAATATTATTTAGTAACGTTCTAAAAAGCCAAAATATACAATTCATAACATAATATAATAAATAAATGAAAGTGTCCCAAGCAATAGCAAACAAGAAAAGTATCTCAAATATCCCTGCAAGCATAAAAATGTCATAGATATGCTACCCTTTTATCATAGGGAATCATAGAGAAGAAATCTCTACGGGTAGGATCTTCAAGCAACTCTACTGCAAATAACTATAGAGGCAAATCCTTTAAAATTTCCCTATCTACATCCAGAATTTGCACAACCTACTATAGAATTTGCCTATACTGTATGTGGAGCAGCATTGGAAGAAGCTATTAGTTGTGATATCTAGTTTCTGAGGAAAGTAGCTTCACATTCCTTTTTACTCTCTACACAAGGACGCTTAGAACGATAGGTGGACTGGATTTATTGAAGGTCTGGGCTGAGGAGTTTGGTTAAATCACCTGATAGGTCGACATTCAAGTTCTCAGCACTAGGCATGCATGCATATTTGGCGATGACACCTCCAAACATCTGGTCCAACTTCTCCTCCAACTCGGCTCAAGTCCACAAAGTTTAAATTTCTTTGTTGTGGGCACTAACTAAAAAATCATAACATAAACTTCATTTTGTAAATAAAAATGAAATTGACCAAATTAAAGGATTTGAAAAAAATTTTATCACAAGCCTTTTCTATGCACTACCCCTCCGGAGCATCAATGGTTCTCTTCACCGGAACCCAACCCAAGCCCATTGATCCTTATTTTAATTCCTTCCAAATTCTCCAAACCTTCTTGAGTTGATCTCATTTGTTCTTCAATTACATTCTATCATACTCCCGGCCTGTACTCTCTTCAAACTTTTTGATAATTTTCTACCACCCTTCATTCTTGAAATATGTCATGAGTCTATTTCCCACATCATTTTCAATGAGCAAAGAGCAAATAATATTATTTCTGTTTTTTTATCCCACGGTGCGGGCATACCAGCCTCCTTGTTCTTAGTCATTTTATTATTATGATAACAAAAATAGTAGTTGTGAGTACAAAGATGATGACAAAGATGATATGTGCCCCTTCAAACAATATCAATTCATAAAATGCTCCCAGGGGTATCAAATTTTATGATATTAGTAAAGAAGTTCACTAAGAAAGCATGATATTCTACATATGTTTTCATAGCGGTAAGTATAAAATAAGATGCCCAAAAATGATATTTTGGCCTTCCTCACAAAAATATGCCAAGAGATGTCAGATGCTATGTTTAATATGCTTTCATAGTAATTTTTTAGAGGTTATCTATTTCATTGCCTCGCTACATAGATGGTGCATGTGATTGAAAAAAAATGTTATCTATCATAAAAATGGCCCAAGTGGTAGTAGTGTCAGTCGTCATAATTGAAAACATAATATTTAGTTTATATATATATATATATATATATATATATATATTATCATTTTGAAAAATAATATTTTAATTTTAAAAAAAACTAGACCGAACAAATCCCATATAGACAATAGTTTAAATAAATGAGCATAGCACCGCAAGTGATGCATTTACCCAAAGGAATAGATACATCACTTACTAATGAGGCTCGACTAAATAAACTAAAAAATTTATGGCATCCATTTTAGTCTGTGAACATTTATGTTGACTGACAAGTTCCCCTATCTAATATGAAAAATTAGACAGGGTTTATATTAAGCTGGGTACTAAAGTTTTCTATAAAGACAAGCTGACCTTGGTTGAATAGTTGTGTAAAATTTATAAAGTTGACTCCGCTTTACAATGGTGCCAAAATTTTGATGAGGTATTTTAGTAATAATAACGTTAACCCCTTAAGATTGGGATTCTACGCAAGTATGCATATCATTATTAAGTAATATAAGACTTTCTGTTTAAGTCCCAAATATCAATTCCACGAGGAATGTTTAAATTTGAAATGATAAATTAACTAAGAAATTCACAGAAGTAAAACGAAATTACTATCACTCCACTATTTTCAAATATGTAAGATACTAACAAAAGTAAATTATTAACTACAAGCAAAACTTAAATGCAGAGTTTAAAAATAGTAACTACTAAACTATGTTTATGTGATGAAGTTTTTTTATATGAAAAAACATCTTTCCCAATATAATGAGCTTTTTGGTGAAATGAAATGAGATAAATGATTTAAATTTGTATTGTACCAAATAGAAGCAATTTTAATTCTCTACCCTGATTCAGTGTTGTAGAAAATCATTAACTAATCTTAGGTTTTGTCCCTAAATCCTTGGCTAGGCTAGGAGGATACTGGCTCCCACTCCAGAGCTCCCACTTCCCTTCCCCTGAAGGCTAACATTCGCTTTAGTTTTTAAACACTAAGATCGAATTGGGGATTTTTAGTATATCACCCTAGAAATCTCCAATTCTACACCCAACAAAGTATATTTTTCTATTTATTTGCACTTAATTTTATGAACAAAATACTCCTTCATGGACTTAAATGTGATTTTCACTCTGTTGTAGAACTCATACTCCATTTCC
>NW_018234786.1:107068-113550 GCF_001263595.1 Phalaenopsis equestris
CCAAATTTTCTCTTCATTTCACCATATCTCAGAGTAGGGATAAAGATAAAGAAAACTACTTAGACTTCATGAGATAGATACAACAAAAGCACAAATTTCATATATAATAGAAAGTTCATATAACAATAATAAACAAAAAATACTTATCTAAAACTCTT
Source organism: Phalaenopsis equestris (assembly GCF_001263595.1). NCBI lineage: Eukaryota > Viridiplantae > Streptophyta > Magnoliopsida > Asparagales > Orchidaceae > Phalaenopsis > Phalaenopsis equestris. Next base: position 107,227 of record NW_018234786.1, read on the forward strand.
TATCAAATCAAATACCTTGTAGCCTCTCTTAGGAAATGTAGGAAGAAGAAATCTCTCACTTATCTTCCTCTTCAACACTTCTTAGAGAAGAATTCACACTTAAACTCACCAAAAAAACTCAAAACTATAAAGACAATAACTAACTAATGACGTGGAATGTAGGTGTGCGAGGAGGAAAACTGAGTGAGTTGAAGAATGTGAAATGGTGCGAAGAGGGTGAGGTACCTGATCAAATTTCAGCCCTAAATAGAGCCTAGGGTCGATTCTTCAATAGGTACATCCAAAAACTCTTCAAAATGTGTCCAAATTCATTGAATCTTCTAGAAATAAGGTCTACACCGACATTGGCGCCATCAGTTCTAGAGGCCATTTAATTATTCCGTCTTCTCTGTTAAACGACATCATCGACGCTAAATAAATATTTTTAATTCTCCATTTTGATTCCAAATTTCATCCTTTTTGCTTCCTTTTTGCTCCAAGTCCTAAAAATCAACAACTTGCAAAAAAACACAAAAAATACCTTCCATTAAAGTATATCACAAAAAATAAATATAAAATATAGTTCTAAAAATGCATATATTTTTGGTGTATCAAAATCCCCCAAACTTAAATGTTACTTGTCTTCAAGTAACTCCTTTACTACATAAAAATATGAATCATGATAAAGATTTTAACTTCTAGATTTCCATATCTTAGTCCACTAAACACAACAACATAAATTAAGAAAAAATTGTAAAATGACTCCAGTTAATACTAAAGTTATAAGAATATCTAGCAGTCAAGTCTAAGACTTTTGATTTTCTATTCTTTTCAAGGGAAATTGCAAATTATTCATATTTAAGCCACTTAGAATATCCATATGAAAAAGAACTTCATGAAACTTTACTTGTAAATATGCTAATCCTGAATTATAAGTTTAGAAAATGTAGCCACACCTTCTTCTTTAAATTGATTCAAATGAAGCCAATTTTTAATTATGCATCTCCTCAAGCTTCTCCTCACATCTTTTTCTTTTCTTTTCTTTTGTTTTTGAGGATCATTTTCAATCCTTTTTCTTTTCTTTTTCTTTTCTTTTTTAGGATCATTTTCATACCTTTTTGTTTCTTTTTTTATGTGAGGATTACTATATCTGGATAGCCTTTAATGATTTTGAACTTCAATATCCTCATCTTAAAGTTAAAAACTTTTCACATTCCTTCACTATATAAATTTATACTAGCTTTAAAGATTTTTCTTATAGTTTTAATCTTTTCTTCTTACATGAATTTTTAAGATTTTTAATATTTCAAAAATACAAATTCCTGTACTTAAAATAGAAAAACATAGTCTTATTCTATCATACCAAATATTTTAATCTCTAAAATTAACCTTTATTAATTAAAAATTTTTACTTAAACTTTCTATATATTTAGAAACATAAATATAATTATCTAACGTTACCCTCTATTACCAAAGGTCATGTTAATTTTTTTTTAAACATATTTTAAAAATATAACTAATTGTGGACAAATAAAATTAAGTCTCTTTTCTTTTAAAAAGAAATTTTTTTCTCCCCCGCAAACTTAAATTTTTAAAAGATTTTAAATGAAAAACTGAAAAAATAAAGGGTGAAAGAAAACATTTAATACATAAAGGAAAGACTTACCTATAAAGAAAAAACATACCTATTGAAAATTCTGATTTGAAACTTGACTCTGAAATATTGCAGGTGCTAATATAAAAAGCTACAAGACTTAAAACATTAAATAGCACATAGTACATATTAAAACTTACTGAGAAAGAGTTAATTACAAATACATCCAACAAAGTACTAAAAATTATTAACTTCTAAAAGTTTCACAAATCTACAGTACACAATACACCAAACAATTAAAGTAAAGTATCACAGTCCACAAACAAACAGTCTCAACGATAAAGTACAACTAAACATAAACTAAATAGAAATCTAACTAAAGCATCACTAATCTTTGTCTTCTTCTTCTTCTTCTTCCAGAACCAAATTCTACTGTTGATATGGAGTAAAAACAGGGTGAGTAGGAAACTACACTAAGTGAACACCCTTCATGAATTTGACCATTGCATCATCATAAGCAGCATCATATTCAAACTTCTGTCTTATCAAATCATCATTGTGAGCATGTCTGGCCTCCATATTTTCCATTCTACTATCTAGTCTTAAGATATCTCCCTGTTGGATCATCATCTGCTCCATAAGTTCCTAAATAGTAGGGGTACTAGAAGTACTTAAAGTAGAATGAATATCCCTAGTCCTACTTCTAAATCTCTATCTAACATGAGATTCATAAGTCTTTATATTGGCAGGCCCAATAGTATTTAGAGGTTCAATTCTCTCCTCATCTACTCTATAATCAACTCCTGCCTGTTCACATAGTGTGAAGATCAGTGCAGGGTGAAGGGTGATCTAATCCACCAGTGGTCTCTCCCAATGAAATAGATCGAGTTTTTTTTATAAATAATAGTGCCTACATTTATCCTCATCACCTATTGGATATAGAATTTCAAGATGGCTCTATCCTTCGTTACCTCGCTATGATGGTTTGTTGGTATCATTCTTCCAGAAATATAATAGTGTAAGACCTTAGATACTACATTTAACATAGAAAGAAGAAAGTTTATCTTAACACCATTCTTCACTTTCCAAGTTCCTCTTCCATCAGTAAGAATAGAAATAACCTCATCCAAGGCCTCATTCATAGCCAAAAATGATTTTTATTGACAGCTGTACACATCTTCTAACTAATAAATTTCATTAAACTTCCTTAGAGTAAAATCCACCATTTTCCCTCAAACAAACATATAGTCTTCAGAAGTTTCCTTGAAATTTATATAGAAATCCATCACTACACCAATAATCGCCTCAGAAGTAAAGTAGCAAAAATTCTCCCACTATCGAGCATTGATTAATCTTTCAACTTCTCTACCCGGATTTAAAAATCCTCGATCCAGAATCACTTTTTTAGTTGTAAGTAGACTAATGAAGCAAATATTGGCCTTCTTGTTGACAAACCTTTGATCATCAAAATCTACTTTTCTCTTTCCTTTGCTCATTCTAGGTGTCATGACAAATCTAAAAAAATTTTGGTAAAATCAAAATAAGTTCCTAAAAATTCCAAAAATCACAATGTGGCACATTTTAAACTTAAATCTACTAAGTAAGAGTTCTTCACCAAAGGATTTTCTCAAAATCTTCATAAAAAATCTCAAAATTTTGGATCTCGGCAATATAGGATAAATCCTTGGGGAAAATAAAAAATTTTTAGTTCAAAGTGTAGCTCTTACCTAGAGAATATGGAATCCAAACTTTGTTTGCCTTAAAATCGCCTTAAAATCAGAGCAATAGCAAGCCCTAGGTGCAAAAACTGGAGGTTGAAGGTGACTCAAATGTTAAAAATGGAGTTTTATTGTGCAAATTATGAATTTTAAGGGTGTTTGGGTATGTTCGGGTCAAGGGCGCTGTCGATGCCCGTGTTGGAACCGTCGGTGTCAGTGGCCAAAAATTCATATTTTAATTTTTTTAAATATCAATTTTCTCTCAATTTACTCCAAAGTTTATTTAGTCTTTTTGAACATTAATTTTCATCTTAAAATAATTCACCAATAAGCATTTTCATAAACAACACTAAATTAACTTTTATATATGAAAATACACTTTACAAATACATTTTTCTAATCACTCTTCTAAATCCTTAAAACAAACTAAATTATAATTCAACGTCGAAATCAAGCCATAACACTAGAACCCTGACACAAAACTATGCAAAAGTAAAGTCAATAGAGTTCTAAAACAAAGTAAAGTAAATCAAATCCACATAATTACATTAAAAACATAAGTATTTTAAATTAGTAAAGAGTCTAACTTCTTCAATTATTCTGCCTCATCTTCAGTGCTTTCTCCTCCTCTAATATCTCCCATAGACTAGTAGGGTCGGTACAGAAATTGATCAGTCAAATTTTCATCTGTCCATCCATTTTTCTTGAACATCTGCACCAATCCTACTTCAATTGTCCCAGTGTGATCAAAGTTCTCCTTCATTCTCCAAGCTAGGTGATCAAAAAGGTAGTTAAGATTTTCTATTGCATTCAGTACTCTGAAGTTCTTTTTCTATTTTCTTCATTTTCTTCTCCAAAGCCATTGAACTTCCAACTGCTGGTGGAATCAATGGTGTTGAAGCATGTGATGAATGATCCAAAATAACATCTAATGTTTCATTTCCATTCCTTATATAATTGCAATCAATAGGAATCATGGGCTCCCAAGGTAATAAAACATTTTCTCAACTTTCATATGGAACTTAAGATTGATTGAAAAGTAAGAAAATTGTAGAAGGATGCCATGTCCATATATTAGCCCATTCATAATAATACCCATAACAGATTTGAAAATAATCGACCCCACATCAATGGGTTTTCCATTTGAATGCAATAGTTTAAATTTAAAATGGCACATTCTTTTGTAACTATACTAATCTTCATGGTAGGGAGTAATTTTACATATATGAAGAAATGCCATTATTTTGAAATTGAATTAAGCAACGAAGCAGAGAAACTAATGTATTCCTCATCTCTGATTTCTTAATTATCATTTTCATCCGCAGGAAATTATATACTCCTTGCATCATATCTCTTGTTGGGATAAAATTTGTGTAATGATAGATTGAAACATTTTTTATTATATATAAATCATTAATTAGAGCCTGAGTAAATGGTACAGCCTTACCTCGAACAAAGACAAATTCTTGGGTAATTCCATGTAAGTTAGCATAAAACTCCTTTACTACAGGTACTACAACTACAGCGGTAGTGTAACACAGAACTTCCCAACACCTTTGCACGATGATTTTCTCAATCTATGAACTTGGATTACTCAATCCATGGTTGACAAAGCCTCTCTCATTGATACTCTCTCCTTGATAAATCTCTTTTTGTGATGAATCTGTCATATAATCTCTGCGCGTCAAAACTGATAAACTTTCTTCTATTAAAAACTCTATACCTTGAAGTATTTCTGGAAATGGAAGCAATGGAATTCAAAATTAGGATGTTTTTGGACGTCTAAGGCAATTTTTAGGACTTTAAAAACACCTCTCGGCGGTTATTGAAGAGTGAAATCCTGCCAAAGTCCGCCAAATTCTTTCTGCACATGCAAAACTAGTCGGGAGGTTGTCGGTACTCCCAATGGTGATGTCAGTGTCGTGGTCTATTAGGCGGGCGTCGTCACTACCCATTCTGGCGTTGTCGGCTCCAGAGGTCAAATTAGTGTCTATAACATTTTTGTTCAATTTGATTCCAAATTTTTCTCCAATACCAATATTTGTCTTAATTTATAATTGTGCAGGGCTTAAAAATACTCTTATTTCCTAATACATAAATACACTTATTAAGCAAAACAATAATATATAGATTTATAGATTTATATATTGGTTGCCTCTCACAAAGCGCTTGGTTTAATGTCGTCAGCCCAATGTACCATTTGTTTAGTTGGGTTGACTTAAAATTAAAACTTATTTAAATTGTGGTATGAGTCATTCATAATAATATTTCAATCGATGCCCATTAACTTTAAATATTTTTCCAGTTTTAGGATCCTTAATAACAACAATTCTGTAATGATAGACTTTAATTACTTTAAATGGTCCCAATCATCTGGATTTCAGTTTTCCTAGAAATAATCTTAATCTTGTATTATATAATAAAACTTCTTGTCCAGGTTCAAACTTCTTCTTAATAATCTTTCGATCATGTCATATTTTCATTTTCTCATTATAGATTTTTGCATTATCATATGCTTCATTTCTAATCTCCTCAAGTTCATTGAGTTGTAATAATCTTTTCTCAGCATCTTTTAGATTAAAATTAAATTTTTTAATAGTCCAAAATGCTTTATGCTACATTTTTACTAGTAAGTGACATGTTTTTCCAAAAATAAGTCTGTATGGGGACATTCTTATAGGAGTCTTATAAGCAGTTCCGTATGCTCATAATGCAGTATCTAATCTAGCAGACCAATCCAATTTATATGGATTTACAAATTTTTCTAAAATTCATTTTATTTTCACGATTTCATATTTCTGCTAGACTGCTGGTCTAAGAATGATAAGCAATAGAGAATCTATACATAATATCATATTTTTTTATTTAATTTTTCGATTCTCTTATTCCTAAAATGGGTTCCTCCATCTGTAATTATTACTCTCAGCATTCCATATCTTGTAAAAATAATTTTATTTAAAAATTTAGAAACAGTTCGAGCATCACATTTAGGTACAACAGTAGCTTCAATCCATTTGGACATATAACCAACAA
>NW_018234786.1:116917-119226 GCF_001263595.1 Phalaenopsis equestris
TCAGGACGTGAACCGCGGGCCGAGTCAGCAGCTATGTGGATGGCAGCGTCCAACTAGAGCGCGCCATGCATGCCTTCGGAGCTACCTAGGATACATTCAACGCCGCGTGTTTAAATAGATAAATAGGAAATTTAAAAAATCAAAAAATGATCCCTAGCTTTAAAAATTCATATCTTGGTGTAGAAAAATCATAAAAATAAAATAAGAATATCCACTTACTCAGTGAGAAGAGAAAAATAATGTGGAAATGATTTGGATTCCATTTGATGCATATTTTATTTTTAATTAATTAAACACTAATTTTGATGTTTTGATTCTCCATGCATGTAGTAATATCACCATGGCTTGAAATTTTAGCATGTTGTTGCCTCTGGTTTAGGGAACATTCCCTGATATTTCCAAAGTTAGACGAGGTCCCTAGATAGAGAATCATATTTTTCAAGTTTATGTGCATCATTTGCTTAAAATAATCATGGAAATTAGCATGTTGCTTAGAAAAATACAAGAAAATTTTGGAAGGTTTATGACGATCAGAGAGCCTTTAAGAAAATTTCTCATGAGGAAAGTCATTCAAAATACACATAATCTTTACAAACCTTAAGTCACTAAGATAATTAATTTTGAAAAATACAAACAACAAAATGACTTGATTTTTGATCTCCACTATTGTTTAGGATCAAGAAAACTCACCATAATAACTCCAAAGCATTTTGAGTTTATTTAGTAACTTAATTGATTTTTAAAGGTAAATATCTATTTTGGCAATTAAATGATTTTTAAAAATAAAAAAATAACTCAAATATTTATAAGAACTTATTTTTTGAGTTCTCTATGATTAAGGGTATTTTCTAAAAATAAAATAGAGTTTAAAAAAAAAACTTAACTTTTAGCCTATTTTAAATATTTAAATAATTAAAAATCCATAAAAATCACAAAAGCAATAAAATTCATGAAAATGTTCTAAGTTGCTTCCTAAGCACTTAGGAACAATTAGAATATTTTTCCTATTTTTTTAAAAATAGATACTGAGGTTTAAAGCTTAAAATTATTTTTAAAGGCTAAAAATGGATTTTCACTAAAACTAATTCCAATAAATAAAAAAACTCAGAAAAATATAAAATTATCTCTTCTGAGTTCTCTAACCTCAAGAAGATTTTTCAAAAATATAAAACTTAATTTTTTGCATTTAAAATATTTTATATTTAATAAATACCATAGAAATTAAAATAATTCTTAAAATTCAAATAAAATTTAAAAAATAATGAAATTTTGTCCAAAGGCTTCCCTAGTTTAGGTCTACCTCTAGTAAAAGTTTCAAGGGATTAGGATATACCATGGTTAAGTTAGAATTTTTTTAAAAAAAATCCTATTTTTGCATGAAAATATAATATAAATTAAATTAAACTTTCAAAAATCACATTTTTTCCTCTCATGTCTTAATTGACCCATGAATAAGGTAGGATAAAAAATTCTACAGTCATTTGGATTAAATTTGATGAATTATGAAGTGAGCGTTAAGGGCAAATGTGTAATTTTGGAAATTTAGCCTTAATTAACATTTAGGCTTAATTCAAGAAAGGAAATAGACAACTTCTAATGTTAATTTGGATGTTTGAAACACAAGGGGTTCATTGGTAGAAACCAACCTCACAAAATTAAATGATCCTAGACTTAGGGGTATAAATTTTGAAGTCAATAATTAATCAATTTAATACCCCTATATTGATTTTCAAATAAAATCCAAATCATGAATCATGACCACTTAAAGCTTAACCATTTTCAAAACTAATTAAGACACTCACCTAGGTCTTAAGGGCTTTGTGGTGACTTAGGCTAAATTAAAAATTGATTAAACGAGGATTAGAGAAATAAATAAAATCAAACATCCTTGAAACACCACTAAGCCCAATTAGGATTAAAATTTGGCTAAGTGTTAAAATTACACTAACTTGCCCCTTTAAGGGTCTTCACCCATGTAATTCTTAAATTAAATCACAAGTGACAATTACCTCTTTCTTAGGGATAATTGAGACATCAATGTTCACTGAGTTACAAGTATTCACAGGATGAACGATTAAGCAACATAATAAGTTTAAATGGACTCGAGACGTTTCACCAGTTGGTGAGAGGAAGGCATGGACCAGCTTCCCCCTCCTAACTTGTTGGATACCTAAGAGGCCTATTAAACTTAATATTCTTCGCTTAATAAAATCATCCTTAAATAAACTTTTCAAGGACTTACCAAGATATGACATAGGGTTAGGAAAATTACCAAAATTTTACCTTCCCTGCTCTTCATAAACTGCCTT
>NW_018234786.1:119682-119942 GCF_001263595.1 Phalaenopsis equestris
ATCAACTTTAATATGCCCTCATAAAATTTAAAGAACTTCAACCATAGGGCCACCTGATTTGATATTACAACTTGACACACTAGATAACTCAAACTCGTCGCAGCAGGAGCTTGGAGCTAGCTTGGTGGGCAGCACGACCATTTTCAACAGAAAAATATTTCTTCCCTAGCTAAACCAATCTTCCTTCCTTAGACTTAAACAACAAAGCCATAGGACTTCAAGGTTGCTTGCTTATGCAACGTAAATCCTCACCTTATCTT
>NW_018234786.1:120102-120771 GCF_001263595.1 Phalaenopsis equestris
CGTCTTAGGATTCTGAGGTTGTCGTTCGTCACGACCTAAACCCTCACATCTTCCAGGCTATTTGTGTGATCATTTCACACGAATGTAAGCCCTAACTAATAAAATTGGCAGGATGAAACACCCAAATATTTCTCCTCAAAACTGAAGCCAAACATTAGGATAGCTTGGGAAGTCACCGAGGCTCTCCTCTTGATCCATGACATCCCCTAGTCCTTCTTCCTTTGGATTCTACAATAAAAAATGTTCCAAATTTGAACCAATCCCCTTGCACACCTCCATGTCCGATTTAGATTAAGAGTCCTACCCTTTGAAATTCCTTGAAGGTAATTTTTCTTGATTTTTATCGAGAGTTTTTTTAAGTGACTTTGGTCATTTAAGATGTAATTAACTATAGGGGCTTGCCCTTATGGGAAGCATGTCTGAACCCAGCTGAATATAAACCATATTTAATTCCTTAAATTAAATTGGGGAACTTGTTGGCAAATACAAAGGTTTCGCAGACCAAACGGACGTCATACTTTCCTTAGTTTATTTGATCGAGCCTCATCCTCAAGTCTTGTGTTTATCCTTCGGGATAGATACAAGATTTGAGGTACAGTGCTCTTTCATTTTAAACTATGAAAATTATGGGGTCAGTTTTACTTCATCTTTTTCAAAACTAAAATTTTT
>NW_018234786.1:120781-138753 GCF_001263595.1 Phalaenopsis equestris
GGCACCCGCCGCTTTTTGCCGGGCACCCCCCCAACCAAAATCGAAATAACGCCGACAGGCACACACCTTCTAATAATTAGATCTTTACATTATTTATATAAATATGGGTCATCCCAGAAATAGAATTTTTAATCATATATAAATTTCTTTAACTGTTGATTCTTAAAATCGAGTGATAGAGTATGACTTACAGTGTATTTTACTTATCGAGATACCACGGTGTATTTATTTCATCAATACTATATAATTGCTCATCAGGGAAATTTTCTAAAAATTTTTTTACAAAATAAATTAATATTTCTTTTTCTAGTATAGACAAATGATCTGCTATTTGATTATCATTCTCTTTTTATTAACTACAGTAAAGTCAAACTCTTGCAATAGAAGTCTTCATCTAATTAATCTTGGTTTAACATCATTCTTTTGCATCAAGAATTTGATAGCAGAATAATCTTTATGCACTATACATATAGTTCCAATCAAGTAAGGTCTAAATTTATCAAAGGCATAAATAATAGCTAATAACTCTCTTTCAGTAGTAGTATAGTTAATTTGATCATATTTCAGAGTTTTACTAGCATAATATATTACTTTGAAAACTTTGTTGTGCCATTGTTCTAAAACAGCTCCAATAACATAATTGCTAGCATCACACATTATTTCAAATGGTTTCTCCCAATCAGGTGGGACTATTATAGGTGCAGTGATTAATTTTTCTTTCAATAGTTTAAATACTTTTATGCATTCTTCATTAAAATCAATTTTCGTATCTTTTTCTAAAAGTTGACATAATGACTTAGTTATTTTTGAAAATTTTTTTATTTAACGCCTATAGAAACTAGCATCTCCTATAAAACTTCTTACCCCTCTAACCGTAGTCAATGGTGGTAATTTTTTAATAACCTGAATTTTTGCAGGATCGTCCATGCTATTTTAAAAAATTTTATGCCTAAGTACAATTCCTCCTGCAACCATAAATTGTCATTTTTCCCAATTTAGTACTAGGTTGATTTTTTCACATGATACCATAACTTTTCCTAAATTATTTAAACATAATTCAAATGAATTCCAGAACACAAAGAAATCATCCATAAATACTTCCATTCCATGTTCAATCAAATTACTACAAATTGACAGCATACATCTTTGAAATGTCGCAGATGCATTGCATAATCCAAAAGACATTCTACGAAAAGCAAATGTTCCATAAGGGCTTATTAATATTATTTTATCTTGATCCTCATGAGCAATTAGAATTTGATGATATTCGGTATATCATCTAAAAAGCAGTAATTCTTGTTTCCAGCCAATTTATCCAACATTTGGTCTAAAAAGGGTAAAGGAATGTGATCTTTCCTGGTGGTCATGTTTAATTTTTTATAATCTATACAAATTTGCTAACCAATAACTTATCTTATTGGAATTAGTTCATTTTTCTCATTTACTTCAATGATCACTCCTCCTTTCTTTGGAACACAGTGAATTGGGCTAACCCAAGCATTTCCTGAAATAGAATATATAATTCCAACATCTAACCATTTTAAAATTTCTTTTTTAACAATTTCTTTCATTATTGCGTTTAATCTCCTTTGAGGATCAGCCTTAGGTTTGTATTGATCGTCTAATAGAATTTTGTGTATACAAATTGAAGGGCTAATTCCTTTAATATCTGTTAAAGTCCATCCAAAAGCCTTTTTATATTATTTTAACATTTCTATTAATTTTTGTTCTTGAATTTCAGTTCACTCAGAAGATACAATAACAGACAATCTAAATGAATCTCCAAAAAACACATATTTTAAATGAGCAGGTAATACTTTCAGTTCAAGTTCAGGTGATTTAATACTTGAAGGAATAAGATTTTTATTATCATTTTCCAACAAATCTAAAGTTTAAAATTTATCTTGAATATAATCTAAATTTTCTTCTTTTATTTCATCATCATTCTCAATAAATTCTTCTTGATTTAATTTTTCTTCAAACTATTTTTTAAATTGCTCATTACTTAGTTAATCAGTGACTTCCATCCTAAAACATTCATTGTCTTTTTCTATTGCAGGATATTTCATAGATTTTGCAATATTAAATGTTACTTCTTGATCATTAACTCTCATTATTAATTCTTCTTTTTGCACATCTTCTATCATAGCTCTCCCTGTTGTAGGAAATGGACTCCCCAAAATAATAGGAATCTCTTTATCTTCCCCCATTTATAATACTATTTATAATACTATAAAGTCTATAAGGAAAATAAATTCATCCACTTTTACTAATACATCTTCTATAAGTCCTTTAGGATAGGTTGTTGATCGATCAGCTAAGTGAAGAGTTACAGTAGTAGGGAAAATCTCTCATAAATCTAAACGTTTAAAAATCGATAGAGGCATAATTTAAAAATATAAGAGGTGTAAGATTGATACTCGCTCCTAAATCACATAAGGCTTTTTCATAAAATTTTTCGCCAATTGCACAATGTATAGTAAAACTACCAGGATCTTTTAATTTTTCAGGAAATTTTTTCTGAATAATAGCGCTACACTCTTCACTAAGTGCAACGATCTCATGATTTGCAAACTTCCTTTTCTTGTTTAGTATATCTTTCATAAATTTCACATAACTTGGCATTTGTCCAAAGCATCAATGAAAGGAATGTTTACCATTAATTTTTGAAAGGATTTTTAGAAATTTTGTAAATTGTTTGTCTTTATTCTTCTACTTAAGTCATTGAGGAAACGAAGGTAATGGTTTTTTTTGGGGAACTTGTGTTTGTTCATTTTCATTATGGTCACTTTCTATCTCTTCCTTCTCCTCATCAACTTCAGTTTCTCTTTGGATTCTTGTTTCAATTTCTTTTTCACTTTGTAATTGAATTGTTTTAATTTGCTCTTTATTTTAATCTTTGGGATTAACTTCTACAGTACTTGGAAGATTTCCTGAAGGACTGTGACTAAGTGCCGTAGCAATATATCCTAATTGATTTTCGATATTTCTAATAGTAGCCCCTTGATTTTGTATTTGATTTCCTATATTTAACATTACCTCTTCTATTGTTAACTTCTTTTCCTTAACTTGTGGGTTAGGGTTAGAGTTAAATCCAGGAGGATAATAAGGTTGATAATTGGGATTTCCTTGATTATTTAAATTTCTTGAGGGGTTCATTGAATTGTTATAATTATTCCAACTAAAATTAGGGTGATTTTTTCATCTAGGGTTGTAATAGTTAGAATAGGGATTGTTATTTTGATTATTAATAGCATTCAAAGTTTCATAAGATGATTGAGTATCAATTATCTGTCCTAGTAAAATTTCCTCTAATATTGGTGGTATTGGAGAATAGTTCACTCCAATTTGATCAATCTATTTTGTTATAGCAGCAATTTGAGATGTTAAAATAGACATTGCATCAGAGTCATGAATACTAGCTACTCTCTTAGGATTTACCCATTCAAAGGGCCATTAAAAATTGTTATTAGCCATTTCTTCTATTAAAGATTATGCTTCATCAAAAGGTTTTGACAATAAAGATCCACTTGCAGTAGCATCTATAATAGATCTAAGTGATCATACTAATTTATTATAAAAAGTTTGAATTATTAACCAATCTAGAAAAGCATTGTATGGACATTTTCTAAGGAGATCCTTAAATCTTTCCCATGCTTCATATATCAATTCCCCTTCAAACTGATCAAAAGATGTAATATCATTTCTAAGCTAGCGATTTTCAAGGGTGAAAAATATTTAGCCAAGAATTTTTGTCATAGTTCTCCCCAAGTTCTGATAGATCAAAGTGCTAATAAATTTAACCAAACGTTGGTTTTATCCCTTAATGAAAAAGTAAAAAGTCTAAGCTTAACACATCATTAGGCACCTCGTCTTATTTAAATGTAGCACAAATTTCAAGAAAACTAGCAAGATGTAAGTTAGGATCTTCAATAGGTGTTCCTCCAAACTAATTATTTTATACCATTTGGATAATAACAGGTTTAAGCTCAAATGAATTAGCAGCAACATCAAGATTTTGAATAGTTAAGTGAAGTTCATATGTTGTTGGGTTAGCATAATCTTATAAAGGTCTTTGTCGATTTTCTTTTATTTGATTATATAAGTTATTCGCCATGTTGTTCAAAATTTTAATTTCTTTTTGTTTTTTCAAATTTTTCTAATAGTATGTTTTAATTTTGAATAGTAGGGTACTAAACCTTCAAATCTAATATTTTGCATAAACAAATATAATAATCAAAGAAAAATTTCTTAAATAAATGTATATATATATATATATATATATTGTATTTTTAATTTATATAAATATATTTTATTTTTATTTGTATTTTGTATATTTTTATCTCTAAATTTCCTAATTTACCAAATCTATTTAAATTACTGTTACCTTCCCTAGCAACAACGCCAAAAACTTGATACTGGTTGAATATAGTTGTGTAAAATTTATAAAGTTGACTCTGCTTTACAACAACGCCAAAATCTTGATGTGGTATTTTAGTAATAATAACATTATGCACTTAAGATTGGGATTTTACGCAAGTATACGTATCGTTATTAAGTAATATAAAACTTTCTACTTAAGTCCCAAATATGTATCCCACGAGGAAGGTTTAAATTTGAAATGATAAATTAACTAGGAAATTCATAGAAATCAAATGAAATTACTGTCACTAATTTCGAATGTGTAAGATACCAGCAAAACTAAATTATTAACTACTACCAAAACTTAAATGCAGAGTTTAAAAATAGTAATTGCTAAGCTATGTCTAAGTGATGAAGTTTTCTTATATGAAAAAGCATCTTTTCCACTACAATGAGCTTTTTGGTGAAATGAGATGAGATAAATGGTTTAAATTTGTATTGTGGCAAATAGGAGCAATTTTAATTCTCTACCCTAATTCAGTGTTATAGAAAATCATTGGCTATTCTTAGGTTTAGTCCCTAAATCTGTGGCTAGGCTAGGAGGATACTAACTCCCACTCCAGAGCTCCCACTTCCCTTCCCCTAAAGGCTAACTCTCGTTTTAGTTTTTAAACAATAAGATCAAATTGGAGATTCTTAGTCTGTCACCCAAGAAATCTCCAATTCTACACCCAACAAAGTATATTTCCTTATTTATTAGCACTTAATTCCATGAATGAAGTACTACTTCATGGACTTAAATGTGATTCTCACTCTGTTGTAGAACTCATACTCAATTTTCTGGATCATATGTTTCAAAACATATTTTAACAACTCAATTGGTCAAATTGAAAAGCAAATTAAGAGCGGAGTTGAAAAAACATCGCAATTTATTTTAAATTTTAACATTGGCACATCCAAATTATCTCTTCATTTCACCATATCTCAGAGTTGGGAGAAAGATAAAGGAAACTATTTAGACTTCATGAGAAAAATACAACAAAATAACAAATTTCATATATAAAAGAAAGTTCAGAGTTCATACAACAAAACAACACTTATATGAAACTCTTTCTCAAAGCAAATCCCTTGTAGCCTCTTTTAGGAAATGTAGGAAGAAGAAATCTCTCACTTTTCTTCCTCTTCAACACTTCTTAATGAAAAATTCACCCTTAAACTCACCACAAAAACTCAAAACTATAAAGACAATAACTAACAAATGGCATGGAATGACATGGAAAGTAGGTGTGCAAAGAGGAAAACTGAGTGACTGGAAGAATGTGAAATGGGGCGAAGGGGGCGGGGTTTTTGATCAAATTTTGGCCCTAAATAGAGCCTAGGGTCAGTTCTCCAATAGGTGCATCCAAAAACTCTTAAAAAAATGTCCAAATTCTGGCGTCATCGACGCCAGAGGCCATTTAATTAATCTATTTTCTCTGTCAAACGGTACCATCAGTGCCTAGTCTGGCGCCGTCAACGTTGAATAAATTTTTTTAATTCTCCATTTTGACTCCAAATTTCTTTCTTTTTGCTTCTTTTTTGTTCCCAGTCCTAAAAATCAACAACCTGCAATAAAACACAAAAAATACCTTCCATTAAAGTGAAATATCACCAAAAATAAGTATAAAATATGGGTCTAAAAATGCATATATTTCTGGTGTATCAAAATCCCCAAAACTTAAATGTTACTTGTCCTCAAGTAACTCACCAAGGTCACCGAAGAAAACTCTCAATTTAGATCAGAAAATATTATCTCCAAGAACTTCAAAGGGTTGGACTTTTTGAAGATCAGACCGAGGAGTGTCAAATGGAAAAGGCTCAAATTTGAGACATTGTATGGAATCCAAAGGAAGAAAGCTAGGGGATGTCATTGATTATGAGGAGAGCCTCAATGACTTCCCAAGTTATCTTATTGTTTGACTTTAATTTCAAGAAGAAAATTATTAAATGTTTCATCCTGCTAATTGCTATTAATTAGGGCTTACATTTGTATGACACAATCAAACAAATTGCGAGGAACATAGGAGGGTTCATGTCGCAATGAACGAAAATCTTAGAGCCTAAGACAAGTTAGAGCTTAAATAACACAACACGATTATGCAAAGGCCTAAAGACGAGGTGAGGATTTATGTTGGACTAGGCAAAACAACCTTGAAATCCTATGACTTGTTATTTAATTATAAGGAATGATTTGTTGTTGTAGATCTCCTTGTTGTTGTAGAATGCTACCCTTGTAGTTAGCTCCAAGCTCCTCGTCAATGTAGCAATCCTAAAGTCTAAGGTTGAAAGGTTTAAATGACATGTTTGTTCAATAAATATGGGGGGGAGCTTAAAGTTGACTATAACAACATCGGTTAGGATCCCACGGTTCACTTGTTTTGGTACCACTATTTTATTTTGAATTTACTTAGATTAAATGAGTTCTTAAGCTCATTTAAACTGGAGAGATCTTATTAGAAACTGTGAGTTACCTCATCCGAGGGACTCCCATAAATTCAAGAGGATGTATTATGAAAACATTGCTTTGTTATTTTTGAAAAATGTTGTTTAATTTTTAAAAGGTGGTTTTGTAATTTTTTGTTTTGGAAAAGGGTTTGCAGGTAAAGCAAGTACATGTAAGAAAATGCAGTAGAATAAAAGGAAAAGAAATTTCATTACAAAAATTTAAATGCGTACCTATCATCTTCTGGCACTCCCGTTGAAAAGTTAGAATTTACGACATACATATAATTTTGCGGGAAATTTAAATAGATTGCAGGAATGAGAGCAAGAAAACCAGTTTAAGATGTATTTATCGAGTCCCAGATCATAAATTGGTGGGTACCTAAAATTTTTAATGGATTATTTTCTTGAACAAAGAATAATAAGTTCAATTGTCCTTCAAAGTATCCAAAGGATCCTAAAAATGTTCGGGGCATAACCCCAAACTTTTTAAAATCCTTTGAAACATTTCAAGTTCATTTAAACTTATTATATTGTTCAATTAATTTTCCAAATTTAAATTTAGTTTCAATGAATTAATACACCATATGCTCAGTGAACATTGATACCTTAACTATTCCTATGAGTGGGGTAACTATCACTTGATGTTTCATTCATGAACTATGTGAGTGGAGGCTCTTAAGGGCAAATTGATTTAGGGAATTTAGCCAATTGAAATTCAAAATTGGGCTAGCATTGTTTTTAAATTATTTGTGAATATTTATATTATCTTTTTTAAACCTCATTATGCAATCATGGATTAAGCCTAGTTCACTACTAAGCCCATTAAAATTTCATGAGTAAAGTTATGATAATCAAGCTGTTAAATTAAATGAAATTTAATTCTCATTGATAAATCACACTTATCATTTCATCACCAATTAGGGGCTTCAAATAAGTTATTATCGTCCCAACTTCAGCTCTCTACCTTAGGCTCATCCAATATAATTAACTTCGAGATATAATAATTAAGGGAAATTACAATTATACCCTTGTTGTGAAAGAGTGAGAAATGGGTTATACCTCTTAATCCCTTATGTTTCAATCATCCAAAAAGGTCAATTATGATCATACATTGCCCATTTAACCTTTAATTTAGCGTAAACATTAATTAGAGCTCAAATTCCATAATCACCATTTTGCGCTGTATAGCCTTATCACTTCATATTTCTTTAAATTCATCTCAAATGACTATGAAATTTTTATGCTACCACACTTATGGGTCAATTAAAGTGTCAGAGGAGAAAATATGATTTTTTTAATTTATATTTAGTTTATAAAATTATTCTAACTCAAAAATAAAGTTCTCAATGTTAATTTATATAAGTAATTGAAGTAAATTTTTTGTTCATGGGAAAACTATTGGAGGTTCACCTAGGTCAGAGGACTACTTGGATAAAATTTTATAATTTTTAAAATTATATTTTAATTGTTATTGTTATTTATTGATTTCACTGATTAAGAAAATAGAAAATATAATTTAATTTCGAAAAACACTTTCTATTTTTTATTTATTAAATCTCTCTATGTCCAAAGAACTAAGAGAAACAAACTTTTCATTTTTGTGACATTTATCATAATGATTTTAATAGAAAAATTAAGAAAAATAAATTTTTAACATTTAAAAATACATAAATAAATTAAAAAATGTAGGAAAAATACTTTAAACAATTAGAAACAATTTGGTGCATTTTATATTTTGTAATTTTTAATTATTTTTAATTTATAAAGTAGTTCAAAGATGAACTATTTATTTTAAAATAATTTTTATTTTTCCTAATGATCACAAGGAGCTCAGAAAACCACTTTTCAAAATTTTCCTAAATCTAGTTGATGTATTATAATTATTTTAATGCAAAAATGCCATTTTATTTAGAAAATTGACTTTGGTAATCAAATTAATTAAAATGAGTCTCAAATTTTTACATAGAGTTAAAATGGTTATTATATACAGTGTGGAATCATTTTTTACAATTTTTGAGTAATACTGTATTTATTTTAGTTTTAGTGAGTTAAATGATTTAATTAAATATAATAATATACATAATTATTTAAACTTGGTTTATATTTTTCCTAGAGTCATTTGATCAGAGAGAACCTACCAAAATAATTATCAAAATTTTCTGACTTATATTTTAATTTATATAATTAACTTAGGTGAAAATAGGAAACTTGACTTGAAAATAAGGGTTTCAAAGCAAGATGTGTCCTCTAAGTTTGGAAAAATCAAGAGACGCCTCACTATCATGGGGAATCAACCCCTAAAATTTCAAGCCATGGTGATTAATATTTACTTAATTAAAATTAAAATAGTCCAGTGAGTATTTAATTGATTAAAAATCAGGGACATGTCAAATAGTTTTGCTTTTCATTTCACATTATTATCCTCCGTTTTCTAAGTAAAAGGGTATTTTTATTTTATTTTTCTGATTTTTCTACACCAAGTTATGCATTTTATAAGTTAACTGAATTAAATAAATAAAAATACATTTAATTTTTTATTTAAAACAGTCGGCACCATGCAATCCTACAAAGACTCCAAACTGCTACGCTTCGCTCCGCTATTTTATGCCGCCATGTGACTCAACACTGACTCGACCCATGCTTTATGTTGCATCTCCTCATCCAACTACATCAATGTTGTCCGTCTGATACCTGGGCGATCAGATGACTCTCCTTCATCATCCCCAACTGACCTAGCCCGAGAACCGTTCACCTTTTAGGCTTAAGATCTCTCACTACACTCAACCAAATTGCATTTGGTCTATTCCTACACCTTCATCTAGTGCAGAAGAACCTATCTCTATGGTCACAAGTTCATTAATTTAAAGTTTTCTTCACAAAAGCCCAAACTGAGCTTTATTTAGGGGAAAATGGAGTATACCGGATTCTAAGAGGGGAGGCTTCAATCAAATGCTTGGAGAGGCTTCAATGGAGTCCAACAAAGATTCCTGAAGTCTTTCTTTCCTCTTGTGAATGGACTAAGTATGAATTCATTCAAGGGGTGATGCAACCTTGGTCTATAGGTGGGTTAGAGGGCCCGGGACAAGGGGATTTTGATGGTAGACTTCCTCGTTTAGTCTGAGGAAGCTTGAGGTTGGTTTAATTTGAAGCTTTATGTAGTTCTATGTGATGGCAGAAAGGTCCTAATTTTTGGACTAAAAAATGAGCTCATGAGGTTTTGAAGAAGCTCTGGAAGTTTTGAAGAAGCTCTGAAAGCAATTTGGCAGAGTCTCCCCAAAGTCTAGTGCACTCTCTATGTTTTGGCTATGGGAGGTGGTGGTTAATTAGAGATAGCCATGGCAGCCACTAGGGCTGGCCAGTGGGTGGGAAGGAGGCTAAGCGACGCCAATAGCCAATGGGGGTGAGCCAACTCATGGAGTTCCAATTTTGGATTTAAAACTTAGGGTGGCTATTGATTTTGGTGTTTTTTGGTGACTAGGCCGACCGACCAGGCCAGGGCTGGTGGCTAGGGTGGTCAGGGGAGCTTGAGAAAGCTTAATGGTGATTAACATTGAGGTTTGATGGCTAGCGGCAAAGATCCACTTGGTTTAGCTACTTTTGGGAAGAGATCTCCTAATTCATAAGGCCCCTGGTCCATGACTCAACTAAGTTGGGCTAGATTTATATAGCTTGGTTCCAAGGGCTCCAATGTTGGCTGTGGTGACCATGGCTTGGTTAATTTCAATGGATTTGGTCAAATTTGGGGTTTTTTGGTTCAAAATTGGGCTTTTGGTTTGAGCTTGGGTCTAGGTTGGGTTTGGGCTAAGACTTTGGTCAATTTACAAATTAATTTGATGTGGATGATTGTAATGAGAAGTTTTGAAAAGAAATTGGGCCATTTTGAATTGATTGGGAGGTTCAAATTAGTGGAATTTGGCTCAT
Source organism: Phalaenopsis equestris (assembly GCF_001263595.1). Lineage (NCBI taxonomy): Eukaryota > Viridiplantae > Streptophyta > Magnoliopsida > Asparagales > Orchidaceae > Phalaenopsis > Phalaenopsis equestris. The sequence continues at coordinate 131,549 of NW_018234786.1, forward strand.
GGTCAACTTTGTGGCATTGGGGTTAGACTTGGGTTTGGATTGGGCTAATGTTTGGGTTTGGTTCAATTGATGGTTCAAATTGGTTCAAGGGATTGTGATGAAGGGTTTTGGATATCAATTGGGTTAAAGTTATGGAGTTATGAGGTTCAATCTGGTAACATTTCGACTTTAAGGCAAAATCAAGGATTTTGATTTAAGTGGGATTTGGATGGGGCTTGATTTTTGATTATTAATGGGAATGTTATGAGGAGTTTGGAACTCAAAATTGGGAAGATAGGTTTGGTTATGGGACTCAATTTGGGGGAATTTCAGTATATGGTCAAAATTTGGAATTTTAAGTGGGCTTGGAATTTAGATTTGAAATTGGGTTCAACTGGGCTTCAATTTGGTTTCAATTGGGATAGGGCATGATGAATTTTGATTTGGAATTGAAATTGGTGAGATTGAAGTCAAATTGGTGGAAATTTGAGGTGATTGTAGGGGCCTTAAAGGGAAAATTTAAGATTTTGGTCAAAATTGGTCAAACTGGACTTCATGAGTGGTCAATATTGGTTTTATGAGTGTTTGATGTGATTTTTGAGGTTTTGGGAAAACATGGGCCACTAAGGGTTTTTTGGTAGTTTTGGCAAAGTTAGGGCTATTTTGCGAATTTTGGAAATTTTGTAATCATTTGGACAATTTGAGTGGTTTAAAAGAGTTTGAGATGATTTTTGAACAAAATTGGGTTGTTTGGTTAATTTTTGAAAATTTATGATTTCAAGGGTAATTTGGTAATTTTGAGAAAGTTTGGGGGCAAAAGGGTAAATTCGGTATTTGGGTAAGATGAGGTCAATTAAGAATGTTAATCATAAAATTACACTTTTTTTTCAGCCATGAGACTGACAGCGACTTTATATATGCTAAAAAATGTAAGTATTTATACTGCTGCTAAAAAATTTAATTCCTCAGCAACTGCACCAAAAAATTAATAACAATTATAGATTCGATAAAGATGTATGTATAAAATATTCAATAATTGTAAAGTCACACTTATCAACGCAAGTATCGCTCAAGTAATATAGGGCCTAATGGAGTCCTAGATATCGATCCCACAGGGATTAATATTAGAACTACGAACTAAGATTTTAGAAAAGTAATACTTAATTGCAACAATGGAATTCAAATTGCTTATCTGTCACTAAAAGACAATTGAAATACATATGTAATTTTAATAACTCTTAAATAATTAATTATACTAATAAGGTTTTTAATGTGATATTCCATATATAAGAAATCATCCTTATTCTCGTCAAGAAATTATAGTGAATGGATAAAGTGAATCAGTTCAAATTGTATTGTGCCAAATAGGAGCATACCTATTCTTTGCCCTTTGGTCCAGCTAATCATACACTTGTTTACTGAATCTGTGGCTAGGCTGGGAGTAAATCGGCTCTCACGTTGGAGCTTCCACATTCCCCTCGCCTGAGGGCTAACATCTACACTTCAGCACCCAAACAATAGGACCGAATTGGGGATTTTAGTTTGTCACTCTAAAATCTCCAATTCTACGCTTGATAATTTTATTCCCCTATTTATTTTCACCCAACTTCCAACGGCTTTGACCTCCCTGAATATTGGATGTAATCTTCATTTTAGTTGTAAAACTCAACATATTTTAACACATCAATTGGCCAAATTGAAAGTAAATTAAGATCGAAGTGAAAAGATCATCAAAATTTCTTTAGCATTTTCGTAGCTCAAAAAATTCAAATCACCATTTCACAAATCTCAAGACAAGGAGAAAGATAGAGAAAACTACTCAGAACTCATGAGAAAAACACAACAAAACTCATGGGGAAAACACAACATACATAAAAGCAAAGTCATACAATCTACATCAAGTAAATAAACTTATCTCTAATTTCTCCCCAAGCAAACGTCTCGAAGTTCCTCTCCTCGAAGTTCCTCTGAATTTGTTCCTTTCTTTACAGCATACAAAATTCCTCTTTAAAGCGGCAAGGAGGAAGAAATCTCTCACTTTCCCTCCACTCTTACAATCTCTCTAAGAATTCCTCACAATTTAGACACTCTAATAAACTCTCTACACACTTATGGAGCCTTTCTAACCTTTTGAGCCTCCCTCTCCTTATTTTCGGCCAAAGTCTTCTCTTTAAATATGTGGATGAGTTTTCCCAAGAGTTACCTAAGCATCCCTCCTTCATCCTCATCCAATGCATTGTTGGATATAAAGGCCGAGCTCGCCGTCGGCGACCTCGAGGGCATCATCGGCAGCATTTAGGGTGCCGTCGACGGCCTTCTAAGTGAATTAAATCTGGAGTCTCGGCAAAAGTCCCCCGTCGGCGCCCTAGTTCAAATCTTCACATTTTGGTCCTTTTCGCTCCAAATTTGCTCCTTTTTGCATCTTTTTGCTCCAATGACCCTAATTGATCATTCCTGCAACAAAATATAAAAAAATACCGTTCTTTAAAGTGTAATATCATGAAAAATAGTGTAAAATAAGTATGAAAATCTCAATATATTTTCCTTTGGTTAGAGACCAAAGGTCCTCCTACTATGGATCCTTCATGTGCTGGTCTTAGCCAAACTCTAGCTTAGGGCTAATGGTTTAGGGGACCATCCACATGAGTTTTCAAAATAGTAAGAGATCAAGTAAGCAGGTTTGGTTAAGGCTTTAGGTTGTGAGTGAAGGTGAGGGATACCAAGTGTGAGTGTGCAAGACTGACAAAGACCACACCACTCAGGGCTAACCCAAAGGCCAAACAGTCCTATAGGGACTCTTTTTATGCTAAGCCATATTGGCTCCACCTACTAAGTTCTAGAGGTTAAAACCAACATATGGAACTTCAAGATGAGCAAAGAAGAGTTTTAAAATTTCTAATGTTGGGGGCTCCTTTACTAGTCTTCTAGGAATAGTCAATAGGAAAGTCCTATGACTAGATTCTAGGCTTCTAGGGAAGAGACTAGACCTCACCCAAAAGTGAGGTCAACAAGTAGCATATATTTTCAATAACTCAGCCTGAAATTCTACATATATTTCCTTAGTAGTTAGCATAAAAATTATGGCAAAGATGATATTTTTCCCTTGCTCACAACAGTATCTCATTGTATGCCCCATAAAGATAATTGGAGCTATACATGATACCCTTTGAAAGGTTTTTTTTCTAAGGCTATCTATTTCTCTACCTCATTTTGCAGTGTGTGTGTGTGTGAAAAGTATGTTTTTCTTATCATCATAATGCCCCAAGCTGTTTTAGTAGTTAATTTCTGTAGTAAAGCATGAAATTCTACATATTTGATAAAAGTAATAAGCATAAAAAAAGGATGGCGAGCTGATATTTTGCCCTTGCCCACAATAATATCTTATTTTATGCCTCATAAATCAATCTGAAGCTACGCATAATATGCAATGAGGCAATTTATTTCTCTTCCTCATTTCATAGTGTGTGTCTATGTGTGAAAAGTATGCTTTTCTTATCATTAGAATGCCCCAAGTGGTATTAGTAGTTAATTTTAGTAGCAAAAGCATGAAATTCTACATATTTGATAAAAGCAGCGAGCATACAAAAAAGATGGCAGAGATGATATTTTGCCCTTGTTGACAATACTTTCTCACAGTATGCCCCATAAATGTATATTTTCTTAAGATTATCTCATTTTATGCCCTATAAAAGGTTTTTTTTCAGGCTATCTATTTCTCTACCTCTTTTCATAGTGTGTGTGTGTGTATGAAAAGTATGATATTGGTATTAGTAGTTAATCTTAGTAGCAAAGCATAAAATTCTACATATTTGCTAAAAGCAGCGAGCATAAAAAAAAAGATGGCTGAGATGATATATTGCCCTTGCTCACAATACTTTCTCATCGTATGCCCCATAAATGTATCTGAAGCTATGCATAATATGCTATAAAAGGTTTTTTCTCAGGCTATCTATTTCCCTACCTCATTTCACAGTGTGTGTGTGTGTGAAAAGTATGTTTTTCTTATCATTAGAATGCCCAAAGTGGTAAAATAATATACAATTCTCGTAAAATAAATCTACAACCAAATAAAAATAAAAATTTCTAAGTCTAAAAGATTATGTTAATTCCCCGACAGTGACGCCAAAAGCTTGACCCGACCCGCAATTGTGTAGTTATTTAAGTCTGAAATGATGGCCAAAATATTGACCCAATTTATATTTAGTGGCTAGTGTGCAAAGTAAATCTGCTATTAAATTGAGTAATATTTTACACACTAGGTGTACTACACAAGTATATGTATCGTTTCAAGTAAAATAGAATATTATTTAAATACCCCAGTATCAAACCCGCAAGGAATAAGAAATTTAATATGCTAACTTAGAAATATTTCTACTTAAACTATAAAGTAAATTTATAAGAGAATAATATCAAACTATTTGTAAATAGGTGTAGCTAAAGTGGCTACTTCTAATTTAAACTAAAAGTAAATGCAGAGTTTCTAAATTAAAGATGTGTAAGGAAGTATGATTATAATAAAAAGTTTTTTTTTCCTTGCAAAGAGATTGTAAATTAGTGCAAGAAACAAAAAGTTAAAGATGAAAATAAGGTATTGCGACAAATAGGAGCATGCCTATTCTTTACCCCTTCCGAGCATAAAGAACTGGCTAATCTAAAGTTAGATCTAGCTTGTGTGGTTATGCTGAGTAGATTCTAGCCTCTTACTTCTAGATTACTCACTGTGCCCTTTCTGCAGCACTAATGAGGGACCCTTAGTTCCAACTCTAGACCAACTTGACCAAAGATCTAGCCTGTCACCCTAGAAGCACCAATTATATGCCCATCAAAACTTACCTCCCTATCTATTTGCACTCCCCAATGAATTTGACATCCCTTTCCTCCAAAGTTTAGTGTGGTTCTCACTGGTTGGTGAAATCATAGCCATTCCAGGTCATTATGTTTCACAATGGGTTTTAACATCACAAATGGTTAGTTTGCAAAGTAAATGATGAATATGTGAAAATAGCAAAAAAAAATTTTTAAATAAAAGAAATCTTCAAAACATTCTAATCCCACACATCATTAATTCTTATTGCAAAGAGAAAGAAAAGAAAAATAATCTAAAATCATGGGGATAATAAAATAAAACATTATATATACAAAAACCATGTATACAAGAAAAATCTTTAGCAAAAGTACAAAATACTTATCTCAAACTTCTCCCAAGAAATCCTCTAAAGTTTTATGATAAAACATGAATTCACAAGACTCATACAAGATTCTACAATCACCAAACTCCCATTATAGTGGCCACCCACACCTAGTGTCCTAAACTAGTAAAAAAAATGAAGTTTTTCTCTTTTTATCCTCTTGACATGTAGAAAATGTCTTCTATATATAGAGCTTTCAAAATTACCAAGGGTCACTTAAGGCACCTTTTCAAAATTTTTCCAAGTTCATTGAATCGCAAAACCGTTTCTGGCACCTAAGTGCAAGCCATCGAGTCTCCCTGGCGCCTATGTTCCAGGTTACCTTTTTTGGCTTTTGGCTTCAATTGACCCATTTTTGCTCCATTTTTCCTTATTTTTCTCTTAAACTCCTTTTCTTGCACCTAAAATCAAAAACACACAAAATGCCTTATTAAAGCGCAATATCATTAAAAAAAAGCAAGATACACGTAAAAAATAAGTAATTTTAAGGCGTGTCAGTACATAATAGATAGGACTAACCCAAGTGCTATAAGAAAAAGGATAGAAAATACCTGCAACAAGCTACTTCAATATTTTATTTTTAAAAATGTCTTTCATTACAGGGTTCAATCTTCTTGGAGGATCTGCTCTGGCCTTGTGATTGTCTTCCATCAGGGTTCAATCTTCTTTGAGGATCTTTTCTAACAAACAAAGGTCTTTCATTATATGGTACTTCAAGAATTTCAAACCTCTCCTTGAACATCCTTGTATTAGTACTTTCCAACAGTAGAGCAGATTCTTCCTCAGAAGCAGTTGATTATTACTCATCCAATTAAGGATCTATTGGTTTAACTTCACGAGTCTCTAAAAAATGGCTACAACATAAATATCATAGACTTTGACTTTGACTTTGGTCAGGTCAATGTAGACTATGAGGGTCCCCTGATGGACGTGGTCAGTCATCCAGAGAAAGAAGGGCTACCATCGCTGTTAAAGATCAACACTAAAGGGGATTCCTCGCTGAAGAGGAAGAAAATGATAGCGCAGCTAAATCTAATGGAAGAGACTAGTCTCTTGTCATCTATGATAACTGCTCCAGCAGGACTTCTAGTAAGTGCTGATGATGAGAGATTACCAGATGCACTGTTAAGAAAAACTCAACACAGAAATGCCAATCATCGGAAACATAGAGCTTTCCTACATGAAGAAAAAAGACGCCTAAAAGAGGTAGAGAACTTACTTACCCCAATTCTTTAGAGGAAAATCTATGATCCTTGCATGAGAGAGACTTCCTCCAGCTTGCTTGCCACAGAGGACAAGTCCGAGTTTGCTATAATGCCGATGTTACCGACAATTTCAAATGAACTTTTTGTGGGTTGCTCGACGTGCAACACTGAGATCCTCAGACAGATACCAAACACAAGAGCATTTGTGGAAAGCTGAGAATGTAACATCTTCCACTTAGAGCATTAGGACAATCTGGCGGAGTACACATCTACCGACAGTGAATTTCAGACTACAGGCCTGTCGGCACTATTTTTGGTGTGGGGTTTGCCCGTAAGAAGCTGTCGGTCATTGGAATTGAAATCCCGTTGCCCGCTTCGGAAGGACGTTTTTTTTTTTTTAAATTTAGTTTTGAAAAAGATGAAGTTAAACTGACCCCATAATTTTAATAATTTAAATGGAAGAGCACTTTACCTCAAATTATGTATCTATCCCAAAGGATGAATACAAGAATTGAGGGTGAGGCTCGATCAAATAAACTAGAGAAAGTCATGACGTCCGTTTGGTCTGCGAAACCAATATATTGGCCGACAAATTCCCCTATTTAATATAAGGAATTAAATAGGGTTTATATTATGCTGGGTTCGGGAAAAGCTTCCTGTAGGGGTAAGCCCCTATAGTTAATTACATCTTAGATAACTGAAGTTACCTAAGAATACTCTCGATAGAAATCAAGGAAAAATTATCTTCAAGGAATTCAAATGGTAAGGACATCTCAAAGATATCGGACTAAGAAATGTGAAGGGGGATTGGTTCAAATTTGGAACATTTTAT
>NW_018234786.1:139518-139751 GCF_001263595.1 Phalaenopsis equestris
TGCCTGTCAGAGCATTTATGTATATAGAGCTGGAAAAGTAAAGTTTTGGAAACCTTCCTAACTCTATGTTGTGTATTGGGGGTCCTTAAATTTTAAGGATAATATTATTAAGTAAAACATATTAAGTTTAATAGATCCCTAAGGTATTCACCAGGTTAAGAGTAGGGAGTAGGTCCATTCAACCTTCTTAATGTCTGATAAAAAGCCTGGGGTTCATTTAAACTTTATTACGT
>NW_018234787.1:0-434 GCF_001263595.1 Phalaenopsis equestris
ATTTCATGAAATTATTTATTCATTATTTTTATGTAAATAATTTTAATTTGTTTATTAATTCATTGAAATACTCATTCAATTAATGTAAATAAATTAATTACAAATCATATTTTTTAAAAATTTTAATCAGATCAAATATAAACATATATGTAAAAGCCCGGCCCTAATTATTCCTTTTTTTTTTATTGAGTTTATACCACCTTATACTCTCCCTATAACTTACCTATACCTACCGGAACTACAAAAGCACAGAATTTAGTTACATATAGATTACAAGGAGCTTACAGAGAGTATAACGCATATATAACCCCCCTATACCCTCTGAATAACCTCCCGACGTACACAACTGCGTACGTCTTACATAAGTAAATATTTTCCGTATTTTAGAATGCTACAAAGGAAACAAAATCAAACTATGATTTCAGCACTGCCAT
>NW_018234788.1:0-1786 GCF_001263595.1 Phalaenopsis equestris
GTGAAATTGGGAATTTTTGTCAAATTTGGGGGTTTGGGGGTGTTTTGGTGAATTGGGTAGAATTGGCGGGGCAAAAGGCTAAGTTTGGTATTTTGGTGAAAGTGAGGTGCTAACCACCCTATTTGAACCATCAACTAATATAATCTCCATTTGGGTCCTCTATGTACTGGTCTTATCTCAACCCTAGCCTAGGGCTAGTAGGTTTAGGGGACCATCTACATGAGTCTCCCAAGAGATCAAGAGATCAAAATCAACAAGTTTGGGTTTATGGTTGTGAGTGAATATGAGTGAAAGTGAGTGTAAGCGAGTGAAATAACTCCAGACTAACACCCAGGGTCAATTCTATGGCCAAGCAATCCTATGGGGACTCCCCTTGAGCTCCCCCATATTATTTTCACCTACTAAGTGCTGGAGGTTATGACCAATATGTGAAACTTCAAGTTGAGCAAAGAAGAGTTTAAAATTTCTAATGGTGAGGGTTTCTTTTCTAGTTCTCTAAGAGTAGTCAATAAGAAAGTTTTATGGCTAGACCCTAGGCTACTAAAGAGGAAAACTAAAACCTCCACCAAAAGTGAGGTCAACACCAGTCTTAGAATCTTCAAAATTAATAGCTCTATAGGGATAGACTTTTACAACTCTGAATGGCGCTGCCGACCTAGAATTCAGTTTTCTAAACTTGTATTATATAATAGAACTTCTTGTCTAGGTTCAAATTTCTTTTTTATAATTTTCCGATCATGCCATATTTTCATTTTTTCTTTATAAATTTCTGCATTATCATATGCTTCATTTCTAATCTCCTCAAGTTCATTGAGTTGCAATAATCTTTTATCACCAAGATCTTTCAAATTAAAATTAAATTCCTTAATGGCCCAATAAGCTTTATGCTCCAATTCTACTGACAAGTGACATGTTTTTCTGAAAATAAGTCTATATGGGGACATTCCAATAAGGGTTTTATAAGCAGTTCTATATGCTCATAATGCAGTAAATGTTTGCCCATAATCCAATATATAATCTTGCAGACCAATCCATTTTATTAGGATTCACACTTTTTTCCTAAATTCTTTCAATTTCACGATTAGATGCTTCTGCTAAACCACTAGTCTGGGGATGATAAGCAGTTGCAATTTTATGCATTATATTATATTTTTCTACCAAAAATGAGGTCCTCCATCGGCAATGATTACTCTCAACATTCCATATCTTGTAAAAATATTTTAATTACACTTTTTAATTAAAATTTTTGAAACACTTCAATCATCACATCAAGGTAAAGTGATTGCTTCAATCCATTTTGAAATATAATCCACTGCAATATATAAACAGCAGGGTGAGCCCATCAAAACAAAGACCTATGAAAGATTTTGTCTAATAAAAGGGAGGGGTAAAAGATCCCCTTCCATGAATAACTTTAGTGTTGGGGGTGTAGATTTACTGATAAGGGTATGATCAGAGTGAAGCCCCACTCTAGCTAACCAATTAGTAGGCCTATTGCCTTCCCTGTGGATGTGAGAAAAGCTGAGTTGTAGGCCATGCCCCATATGTTGAATCCCAATAATCATGTATACCATGTGCCAAAGGCTGTCCCTTAATCCATTCACAATGTTAATTAAAGTGTTGGAGTCAGATTCCACCCAAAGCTGTTGCATACCACATCTTTTGGCTAAAAGAATGGCTCAATAGATTGCTAGAGTTTCAGCTTCCAGAGGGTCTCTAGCCCTAGTAGGTGACTGAAAATATTGTAAAAAAACACATCTACAGTCCTTGAAAACACCCCCCATGC
>NW_018234789.1:0-216 GCF_001263595.1 Phalaenopsis equestris
CGGCGCCCTCGACGCCGCTGACGGCGGATTTTTCTCGAGGGTTATGTTTAAATTTCAATAAAGTGCGCCGACGGTGCCATCGACCATTCAACCGCCACTATTAATCATCCCCTTCCTCCTAAAAACGCAATTTTCGACGTATGGCTTGAGAGATCTTGTATTGAGAGGCAATTTCAAGGCCTTTTGACACCGAATTTGATCATCTCTAAGTAAGAG
>NW_018234790.1:0-214 GCF_001263595.1 Phalaenopsis equestris
CATATCTCAAGATACCTGGGGGATTCCCCAGTCTACCCTTCGTGAAGTTGTTGCAGCAACCACATTGAATTGTAATGCGCTCTTTGCCTCTCATCCATTTCTGCGGCTCTGAGTACGTCTTCTTCATCAATAATCCGGCACGACCTCTGTCCCGACTCTGTCTCGCAAGTCAAACACGAAGTCTAGAATCCTTCTTTCATCTCTTTCTGAGAAA
>NW_018234791.1:0-345 GCF_001263595.1 Phalaenopsis equestris
CCACAACACTCAAAACGCTGAAAACAAACATCCTATGCTCAATCTCAACTATACTGAGATCTAAAAGCAAAATTCAAAAGCAAAGAAAACACAAAGTTCAAACCAAATTACACACATAGACATACAAGTAGCAAGGTAAATCTACTACTCTTATGATTCAATGTTTGTTTCTCCTCTGAGATCACCCATTGATTGAAAATGAACGAAGAGGTTATAGAAGGTTCAGTATAGAAATTATTCAGTAGAGTCCTCTTCTATCAATCTTATTTTTCTTATCAATCGTATCAAACTTCCTTCGATATGTCCAGCTTGATCAAAATGCTCTTTCATCCTCTAGTCTAGATG
>NW_018234792.1:0-1859 GCF_001263595.1 Phalaenopsis equestris
TATATTAAAATTAAAGTTTAGGTGTCATATATGTAAATACGTAGGAATTGAGTGTTATTAATGTAATGCTTCCTAACAAATTAACAATAAAACGAAGGGGCGGGTTTTAGTATTTATGAATTTTGTGTTTTTATTTTGTTTTTTAGATTTTAATTTTGCTTTCACCCAAAGTTTATTTGTATTAAATAAAAACATTATACTTTTTGAAAAAAATAAGCAAATTTAATTATTTTAAGTTTAAAATATATAAATTATTTTAAATTTTAATTAATTTTAAATCTTATTTTATTTAAAATAAATTAAATATTTTACTTATAATTTATAATTAATTTTAATGGCAATTTTTTTATTTTAAGAAGTTTTTTCATGAGCTTTAAATGGAATTAATTTTCTTTATTTTATTTTTTTTATGAGAATTTTACATACCTAGGTCACTGTTCTTAATGTATCTATACATCTCACACCCTAAAGTTTCTTATTTACATACATAACACTTTAGTGTTTTAAACCTGTTAGGCATAGCTTTGATACCACTTGCTGAGAAATTAGGGTAAAGAAAAACATGAATCGACACAAATCCAGAAGAGCACATACAGATTTACGAGGTTCGGCAAAGATGCCTACATCATCGAGAGCAGAGCGACGACTTTCATTTCAATATTCAGAAAAGAATTTAAAATACAAGATTCAGAATTTCCGAGACTCACCTAGGGTTATAAACATGACATATATATAACACTATAGTATAATATGTAATTACTTAAATTATCCCTGTACAAAACCGCGGGGTGTTGCCCCCACTCCCCCAAGCCACATAATGAAACTCTCCCGATTGGACCGATCATTCCGCTCTACTCCGCTCCAGCTTCCGTCCCATTTATGGTATATGAGTCATACCTAACAAATCTCCACCTTGACGAATATCCGACCCATTAGGGGAAATACATATATCCAACAAATCACCACCTTGATGAATATCCAGCTCCTTAAGAGATACATATGCCTAACAAATCTCCATTTTGGCAAATATCCAGCTCTTTAGAAGAAAATACATCATAGAGTTTCTTATGCACCAGTGTGAGTTGGGTCACCGCGCTTCCGCTGCGCCCTCGCTCGATCCAACCCATTAAATTCCAAGAGACACTCTTCTTCAATTCCAAGAGACATTTCTTCATTCCAAGAGACTCCAAATTCTAGTATTATGAGTCATACCTAACAAAGTAACCCTAGGTGAGTCTCTGAGACTCCGAGGCTGAATCTTATATTTTGTACTCTTTTCTGAATATTGAAAAGGAAGTCGCCGCTCTGCTCCCGAGAACCCGTGCATTAATGTAGGTTCTTTTAGATTTGTGTCGATTCATGTTTTTCTTCTCCCTAATTTCTCAACAAAACCTATGCATGAAAATATTCATTTCACATTCAAAAAGTTGTAAGAATTTTGCATTTCATGTGATAATAAAATTTTGAGTGTTATGCGTGTAAGGATAAAAATTTAGGTCTGAGATCTGTAGATGCGTAAGAATGTGTGCTATTATGTATGTAAATGCCTCTTTTTATTTTGTCTTTAATTTTTTTTAATTGATAATACACTAAAATAATTTAATTTTAATCTAAAAATTAATCATATTTATTTAAATTAAATTATATTGTTAGCTATAATTTATATTGAGTTTTTATCTCAAATAAAGATCTTTCTAATACTAATAAAAGAATTCATTTATATTTCTAATGCATTCTAAAATATAAGTTTATTAAAGAGTATCACAAATAAAAATATGTGTAGCATATACATTTAAATAAATTCTTAAAATTTCAATATATTGGGCCTAAAAAATATTAAAGAATTTTGTATTATAATA
>NW_018234793.1:0-234 GCF_001263595.1 Phalaenopsis equestris
TTGCCTCAAATCCGAGAAATAGCAAGCCCTAGGTGTAAAAACCTAAGATTGAAGGTGACTCAAGGAGTAAAAATGACGTTTAACTATGTAAATCGTGAATTTTAAGGGTGTTTGGGTTAGTTCGGGTCGAGGGCGATGCCGGCGCCCATGCCAACGCCGTCGGCACCAGTGGCCAAAAAATTTTTTTTTTGATTTTTTAAATTTTCAATTTTCTCTTAATTTACTCCAAAGTTT
>NW_018234794.1:0-1485 GCF_001263595.1 Phalaenopsis equestris
AAAGATCAGTGGATTATTTAATCTCTATGGGATCATGAAAACAAATTTACCCAAACGAAAACCAATTTTGATACTCTATTATATGAGTTTGATCTATTTTATAGTTATTAGTTAATGGTTTTTCATAATTGTACATGGGTTAACTTGCTCTCACTTCCCTGAAATGTAAGGAGATCACATGCAAGAGAGCAAAATTATTAATATATGTGAAGTTTCATCTTTGCTATATAGAAATAATTTAAAAATATATTACTATAAAAATATCAATGTCGACCATACTCATATGTGAAATAAAATTAAAGAGAGAGAGAGGCAAGAGAACATAATATAAGAAAGGAGAAGAAAACTTTATTCCAACCTTATCTAAGTACAACTACATAGACATATATATAATAGTCTTAATATAGACAATCACATTAAAATTATATTAATTAAGATGTAACTAGAAAACCCATAAATAAATCATTCAACTTCCACATTAAAATTATATTAATTAAGAAGTAACTAGAAAACCCATAAATAAATCATTCAACTTCGTTATTACCCCCACCCCGCTTCCCCCCACACACACATAAATGCTCAACAAAACATAGGTGGGATGAAGAGAATTTTTGTAACCAGGAGGCTGGTGCATGTAACCCGTTTCCTCAAGTTGACCATGTAAAAAGGCATTAGTTGCATCCATTTGAAACACTTTCCAATTGTAATGAAGAGTGATGATTAGGAGACAATGTATCATTGTGATTTTAGCGACGGGGCTGAAGGAATTAGTGTAATTTAGAACATACTCTTGTTGATAACTCAATACCACTAGACTTGCTTTATAACGAGTAACTGAACCATCAATATTGTGTTTAGTTTTGTGTAAGTCCATTTGCTTCCACATACCTATTGATCAACATGCAGGGGAATAAGATTAAAAGTGTGTTGTTGAAGCAAAGCATGAAATTATTCATCGATGGCTTGTCGCGAATGAGCAATTTTGACAACCTGGTTATAAGTATGGGGATCTAGCTGGGATGATTTGTCGTGTAAAAGATCAAATATAATCTTTTTGAGAAGATAACTTGTTTGAGAGCGAGTAACCATCTAATGTTGAGGATGACGATATTTGATTGATAGCAGAATAATTTCATGTTTTAGTGTGATGCCATTTCTATAGGCTGATATTTAAGGAAAAAGGCTGAGAAGGGGGGTCAGTGGGGGAGTTAGCAGGCAAAGGTGATGGTGGCATTGCGGTGAAAGGAGGAATATGGGATGGGTAAGCATAAGAAGAAATTGAGGAGATGGGTTGTTTCGTGGAAGTGGGAAGCAGTATAAGAGGAGAGTTGATTGTAAAGGTTTGGAAAGAGCTACGTGTGTGAGGCCAAGACTGGTAAGGATAAACAAATTCATTAGAGATAGCACGACAAGAAATAATTAGCTTGTCGGTAGAGGGATCAAGGCATCTATAGCCTTTGATATTAGAGGGATAACTAAGAAAGA
>NW_018234795.1:0-791 GCF_001263595.1 Phalaenopsis equestris
TAGTATTGGATATGAAGGAAGATAAAAAAATTCCTTTTATTTTAGGGAGACAATCTCTTGCAACAGAAAGAGATGTAATAGATGTACAAAAAAGGAGAATTAATAATGAGAGTTAATGATCAAAAAGTGAAATTTAATATAGCCAAAGCTATGAAATATCCTGCAATAGAAAAAGATAATGAATGTTTCAGGATGGAAGTAGCTGATTATCTACAGAACATTTTATTAATTAAGAATTTGAAGATAAATTTAAGCAAGGAGAAATTTTTGAGAATGAAGATCAAATTAAAGAAGAAGATTTGGATTATATTCAGGGAAAATTGGAAACGTTAGACTTGATGGAAAACGATAGTAAAATTCTTATTCCTTCAAGTATTAAACCACCTGAACTTGAATTAAATATATTACCTACCCATTTAAAGTATGTATTTATAGGAAAGTCATCTACATTTCAAGTTATTATATCTTCTGAGTTAGCTGAGATTCAAGAACAAAAGTTGATAGAAATGTTAAAAAAGTATAAAAAGGCTTTTAGATGGACTTTAGCAGATATTAAAGGAATTAGTCCTTCAATTTGTATGCATAAAATTTTATTAGATGAACAATATGAACCTAAAGTGATCCTCAGAGAAGATTAAACCCAATAATGAAAGAAGTTGTTGAAAAAGAGATTTTAAATGAGTTAGATGTTGGAATTATATATCATATTTCGGGTAGTGCTTGGGTAAGCCTAATTTACTATGTTCTAAAAAAAGAAGGAGTGACTATTAAAGAAAATGAGAAAAATGAAT